>NC_090789.1:16273472-16408472 GCF_040054535.1 Antennarius striatus
AGATAAAAAACTCCCAAAAACCAAAAACCTAGCGCAACAAAAATAAATATATACAGAGAAACTTAACTTGCTCAATGCCAATAACTCCAGGTCTACTCATATCCAACTCCAAGTCTCACTCACCCCATAAAGCAGAAATGCTTCCCTTATATATCCACATGCCCCTCCCCTGGCAGACCAACAACAATTAAATGGGGTTGTTTTTACAATATCTGGTATAATATACCAGAAACAGACAAAATTACTACTACCCTGCTTTATAAATAAAACAGAACAGAATAAAACATGAAATGCCCATCATATGGCTGGTTAAAATAGGAAACAATCCAGTAATACACAAAATGGTTCAGTCCAGGTACTTGGCTGGCTTAACAGCACGCCACAATGCGCTATTTAAACCACACCAAGGTAGTGCCTCGGTTTGGCCCCTGAACCAGAGGCGGACCAATGAAGCATCATCAGGTGAGCGTCTCTCGCACAGTTTTGTGTGGATGTACGGAAAACGCATAGGGGCCGAGTGTGCACCCTCGAACGCTGACACTTGGCCGGATTCAGTGTCAGGCCCGCCTGCTGGATCTGGCTCAGGACTTGTTCCAGGTGCTGCAAGTGCTCCTCCCAGGTGGCCCTGAAGATGACCACATCATCCAGGTAGGCCGCACTGCAGTCTTCAAACCCCTGCAGGACATGGTCCATCAGCCTCTGGAAGGTGGCAGGAGCTCCATAGAGACCAAAGGGCATCACGGTGAACTGGAAGAGCCAGCAAGTGCCTGGAACGCAGTCTATGGATGGCTGGACTCTTCCAGGGGCACCTGCCAGTAGCCCTTGCAGAGGTCGAGGGTGGTGATGAATCGAGCTTGGTCAATCTTCTCCAGAAGATCATCGATCCGGGGCATCGGATAAGCATCGAACTCTGACATGGCATTAAGCTTCCGGAAGTCAATGCAGATGCGGAGCGAGCCATCCTTCTTCACCACGATGACCACAGGACTGCACCACTCAGACTGAGATGGCTCGATGACCCCCAGGCGTTACATCTCCTCCACTTCATACAGGAGCTTCTCCACCAGATGGTGGGGCACTGTGTAGGACTGCTGGCGGACTGGCCCCCTCTCCTTCAGGCGTACGATGTGCTCAACCAGGGCTGTCTTCCCTGGGTTGGCAGTGAACAGCTTGAAGACTTGCTGGAACACCTTGCTGAGTTGGCTGGTCTGGACAGCAGACAGGTGGTCGAGAGCTGGTTCGGCAGGCTGGTTGAAGCTGGCCAGGGACGATTCCTCCTCCTCACTGTCCACCTCCATCACCAGCAGGTACACCATAGGAATACATGTGGACTGGTTGGGCAATCTCCAATGAACCCTCAAGCACTCGATGGAGAGTGTAGGGCTGGTCCAGCATTTCGCGGCCGGGACGAAAACCACATTGTTCCTCCTGAATCCGTGGTTCGACTATAGGTCTAATCTTCCTCTCCAGTACCCTGGAATAGACTTTCCCTGGGAGGCTGAGGAGTGTGATCCGCCTATAGTTGGAACACACCTTCCGGTCTCCTTTTTTGAAAAGACGGACCACCACCCCAGTCTGCCAGAGGTACTGTCCCCGACTCCCATGCTCTGTTACAGAGATGTGTCAACCATGACGGTCCATGCACATCCAGAGACTTGAGGTACTCAGGGTGAATCATCCACCCCCGGTGCTTTGCCACCGAGGAGTTTGGCAACTACCTCAGTGACTTAAGCTTGGGTGATGGACGACTCCACCTCTGAGACTTCAGCACTGCTTCCTCTGTGTAAGACATGGTAGTGTGTCAAGGGGAGGGGGAGTAGGACATAGATGCAGGACACTGGTAGAGGAGCTTTCATCCATGATTAATCAACACCAGGTAAATAATCAAGAAACACAGGTGTAGCGACTTCCAAACCAATAAGTCGCTGAGAGGCTGACGACGGGGCCCTCCTTTGTCAGACGCGCTTCCAGGCAAATATCACCACGATACATAAAAATACGTTTAATCCTTTATTAACAAAAAAAAAAAAATCAACTCATAAAAAACTGTTCACAAACTCATATAAGCGACTCACAAAGACGTATCAATAAAAACGTTGCGTGATGTGTTGCGTTTTGCGTGTTTGCGGCGGTCAACAAAAAATACGGCAACCCCGCTCACCCTCTCTCTCTCTCCTCCACACAGGTGAGAAGATACCCTATTTAACCTATATTGACGTTCACGCCCACATCCACTTATTCCTTCAATGAGATCACAAAAAACAACAACATCACAAATAACAACAAATACAATATTCAAACCATCATCATATCATCTCATAATACAAAATACCTGTACATTCATTCATGGCTCCTACACTCCAGCCCCTAATTATTAGGATAACACATAATAATTACCCACACTCATATTATAGGAGGCATGAAACAGTTAAAAGCTTAATATCATTTAAGTCCATAACACATATCTTGTCTTCTGTCTTCTTTCTTCCTGTGTCAGAAGTAAAGGCAACAACCAGTCTGTCAAAAGAAGTTTTTAGCCATCAGTCTTTAGCAAGTCAGTCAAAATCAAAGTCAAACTGGGAGTCAAAGCATTCCAGTATTCAGCAGCTGCTCCTCATCCAGCTTCAGCCTCCTGTAGTAGACAGATCTTAGTTATTGGACGATCCAGACAACTGCTCTTTGTTTTAATCCGCACCTGACGCACAAATCCTCGTTTGTCTGGAAAGGTTTGAAGGACCTTTCCCATGACCCAGGAATTTCGAGGAGCCGTATTGTCCATAATGAGCACTATATCTCCAGGGACAATATTGCGCTTCACTCTGGTCCATCTCTGACGCTCCTGTAGTTGTGGTAAGTATTCTCTAACCCACCTTTTCCAGAATAAATCTGACATGTATTGCACCTGCTTCCATCGCCTGCGAGCATACACATCCGCCTCCTGGCAGTCTCCAGGTGGTAATGATGGTAAGGTTTTTAACAGCAACAGGTGATTGGGTGTCAATGCTTCCAGGTCGTTTGGATCTGTAGATGCTTTGGTAATCGGCCGGCTGTTGATTATGGATTCCACCTCACAAAGAACTGTGTGAAGTCCCTCTTCATCCAGATTTTGCACATTCAAAGTAGAATTCAGGACTTTCCTTACCGAACGGATTAGCCGCTCCCAAGATCCTCCGTGATGCGAACCAGCAGGGGGGTTAAAGGTCCATTTAATTCCTTTCTGGAGAAGTGCATTATTGATCTGAGACTGGTTCCACTGTTCAATAGCTGTTCTCAACTCACGCTCCGCTCCAATGAAATTTGTCCCATTGTCTGAGCGCAGTTCCTGAACTTGACCTCGTCTTGCTATAAAGCGTCTGAGTGCATTTATGAAGGAGTCTGTGTCCAGTGAAGTTGCCACTTCAATGTGAATTGCACGTATAAGCCAGACAGGTAAAGATAACACCATATCTCTTCACAACACTCCTTCTGCTCTTCACCTCAAACGGTCCAAAATAGTCCACTCCAACATGAGTAAATGGTGGCTCATCTGGAGTTACTCTTTCAACAGGTAGATCTGCCATCTGCTGGAACAACGGCTGAGCGTTCAGTCTACGACAGATGACACACTTGGATAAAACGCTCCTTATAGCTGTACCAGCCCCAGTAATCCAGTACTTCTCCCGCAGTTTGGCTAGCATGTGGTTACGGCCGCCATGTCCCACCTCTTGGTGAATATGCCTCAGAAGCATGTCTGAGATATTGAAGTCTTTAGCCAGTATTAGGGGATGTTTAGCCTCCGTGGGCATAGATGATCTGCTCAACCGACCGCCAACTCTCAGAACACCATCTTCAACACGTGGGCAAAGTTTATAAATGTGGCTATGTCCTTAACACTTTCGCCATTTTGCAGCCTGGAGAATTCT
Organism: Antennarius striatus; assembly: GCF_040054535.1. NCBI lineage: Eukaryota > Metazoa > Chordata > Actinopteri > Lophiiformes > Antennariidae > Antennarius > Antennarius striatus. Next base: position 16,277,375 of record NC_090789.1, read on the forward strand.
TCTGGAAACTTCTTCCTCTGGCAGAACCTGATGATCTCCAGTTCAGCCTTCTCCAGTTCCTCCACTGACAGACAACTTGGAACTATCTTCCTCTTGAAAGCATCCATATCTTCCTCTAAAGAACATCTTTGTTGTATCACATCCAAATTAGACTGTGAAAGTTCGGTGTTCAACTGTTTCCTCTTCTTGTAACAAGCCAAGAGCCAGTCCTTGAATCTCAACATCCAAGCCACGGATCTTTTCAGACCAGTCCAAGATGAAAAGTAAGTGATCATGCGAGTCACAGCATCACTCTCTTCTCTGGCCTGTACAGCATTCACAACAGCAGCTTTCTTGATCTCAGTGTCATCTGGTGGAAGCTGATGAACGTCCTCAGGATTAACAGGCCATATACACTCAGGTTGACAGAGAAAAGGCGGACCCAAAACCCATGTTAGATTCTTGAGGAATGCATCCACTTTCAAACCTCTAGAGGCTACATCGGCTGGGTTGCTTGCAGTGTCAACATACCTCCATTGAGAAGACCGTGAGACCTTGAGAATTTCTGAAACTCGGTTGGCAACAAAGACTTTGAACCTGGAAGTCTCATTCTTGATGTATTTTAGCACGGATGCACTGTCTGTCCAAAATACAGAATTGTGAAGTTCCATTTGCAACTCTCTCCTCCACAAGACATCAATGCGGCTTGCCATGGTGGCAGCAATGAGTTCCATACGAGGGATGGTAACCGACTTAAGTGGAGCTACCCTAGCCTTTCCCATGACAAAAGCACTGTGCACTTGTGAGCGTGTGCTATGCAACAGCAAGTAAGTCACTACTCCGTAGCCATCTTCACTTGCGTCACAGAAATGGTGCAGCTGTGCTGTAGTTGTTTCTCCAAAGTCTGGTGGTTTCAGGCATCTCATGATGTTAAAATTCTCTAGACGGCACAGTTCTTGCAGCCAAGTCATCCATCCATGAGCAACTGATTCAGGTATGATGTCATCCCAGCCAAGTGATTTCCTGCACAGGTCCCTTAAAATTTTCTTGGCAAGCAACACAACAGGTCTCAGGATTCCAAGAGGATCGAAGATGGAGCTGACAGTTGAAAGAATTCCTCTCCTGGTGAGTGGTCTGTCCTTAATGATGATCTTGAACTTAAAACTGTCAGACTGGATGCACCATTCCACACCAAGCACTCTCTCCAACGGTAGCTGAGCCTGATCCAGGTCTAATCCTTTCGTGTCCTTAGCTCTGTGACTTTCAGGTATTACAGTCATAACCTCACGTCTGTTGCTTATCCATTTCCTAAGCTGGAAACCACCCTTCGCACAGATGGAGACAAGGTCATGATAGAGAGATACAGCTTTGTCTTCTGAAGGCACAGACACCAGACAATCATCGACATAGAAGCAATGTAGGACCTTATCAATCACCTCTTGGCTGAACTGTTCTTTATTATCTTCTGCACATTTCCTGAGAGCAAAGTTGGCGCAGCTGGGAGATGAAGTCGCGCCAAAGAGATGCACCAACATCCTGAAATCACTGAGTTCTTGATTTAAATCTCCATCAGGCCACCAGAGAAACCTCAAGAAATCGGCATCTTCAGCTGGCACCCGTACTTGGTGAAACATGGATTCAACATCTGCCATGATTACCACTGGTTCCTTTCTGAATCTGGTCACCACCCCAATCAATGAACTCGTCAGATCTGGACCTTGTAGGAGCTGAGCATTAAGAGATGTTCCTTGGAAACTCGCTCCACAGTCAAAGACAACTCTTATCTTCTTCTTTGTTGGGTGGTAAACGCCATGGTGGGGGATATACCAGACCTTGCCATTGCAGCATTCCAACTCCTCTTCAGGCACCTTTTCTGCATAACCTTTGGCAACCAGATCATTCATAAAGGCTGTGTAGTCTGAATAGAACGATGAGTCCTTCAAAAGCCTTTTCTTCAGGTACTTGGCACGTTGCTCCACAATTATTCTGTTATTTGGCATGTTGAGTTCCTCATTCCTTAACGGTAAGCCAATCTGGTAATGGCCATTCACTTGCTTTGCTGAGTTTGTAACCAAGTCCATAAACCTTTGATCCTCTCTTGACATTCCAGGTTGCTCATCCATACTGCATTCAGGGAAATCCATCTTGAACTGTTGTTGCCAAAGTTCATCCAAATTCACAACTGACACTCTGTTCACTGACAACTCTGGCTGCTCGCAATCCATTGCTTCCTCACTATCTACCTTCAGAGGTCCATTCACAGTCCATCCCAGCATCGTCCTGATAGCATAGGGTCCTCCATTTACACTGTGAATGATTTGCAATGGTTCCAAGGCCTTAGGAACATTTGTTCCAATCAACAGTTCAATCTCTGCATCTATTTCAGGCAAACAAACTTGTTTTAAATGAGGCCATCCCTGAAGATCCCTCGGTCTTGGAATGTTCCCACTGTGGACAGGCATACGCTCCTGTGTGAAAGTCTTGGGCAGTTCACAGAAATTATCATACTTTAAGCCAGAAACTTCCAATCCCGACACGATATGGCTGCTCACCACCTTTTCTTGGCCCATCGTCCGCAAAAGAATACGTGTCTTCTTTCCTCTGAGGCCAAGCTTGTGCATCAGCGCCTCTGTGCAGAATACTGCTGTACTTCCTTGATCTAAAAAGGCATATGTGGTAACAGTTTTGCTGCCCTTTTTTGACTTAATTTGTACAGGAACTATAGGAAGTTTACAATCATGACCACCAGCCCCAGTTAGACCACTTGACACTAGGGTGCGGTCCACTGTTATCTCTGATTTCTCCTTTTCTTGTTCAGAGTCCTTTGCTTTTTCCTTTGGAGGGATATGAAGAATAGTTGGATGTAGGAGACCACACTTTGCACAAGAAATACGTTTTCTGCAATCTTTGCTGACGTGTCCTGTACACAGACAGCCAAAGCAGACACCTTTTTCTCGTAAGAAGCCTATCTTCTCTTTGTGGGTTCTTCTCTCCAACTGAGGACACAAATCCAATGTGTGTCCGCCTTCACAACAAAGACACATACTCCTTGCAGCTTGAAGCTGTTCCTTCTCTTTGGTTCTGGATTGAGTTTTGATTCCTACTGGAGCTACAGTGGTGGCAAAGCTTGTTCCTTTCATCCCAGTGCGTGGCTGTTGCTTGAGTTTGTTCACACTTTTATTTAATGTTGCTGAGGGAACATCCTGGATATTTCCAAACACTGGGTCAGTTAAGATTTTTACTTGTCTCTCAATAAAATTGGTGATGTCACTAAATGTAGGTCTCTGATTGCGCCTCTCTTGCAACTCACAGGCTACAGTTCTCCACTTGTCTCTGAATTTGTAAGGTAACTTCTTTATAATGGCGAGCATGTTGGCAGGTAGATCTAGCTCATTCAAGTATTCCACCCCTTCCATGGCATTCGAGCAACTTCTGAGGAAAAGACTGTAGTCTTGGAGAGCCTTTACGTCCTCTGTTTTGATGGAAGGCCAAGACAGAGCCCTTTCCATATATGCAGAAGCTACTTTCTGCTCATTTCCAAAATGCTCCCTTAGTAGAGCTTTAGCCTTAAAGTAGCCTCTTTCTGGGTTCAAGTGCTGGCAGCTTGTAACTAGTTGCTTAGGATGTCCTCTAGTTGTACTGCTCCAAGAAATAGAGTCTGTCGCTGTAGTTTTCAGTGTTTCTTTCCACACCATTCTCAAAAGCTTTAAAAAATGCATGATATTTCAATCGATCACCATCAAAAATTGGGATCTCTCTCTTTGGTAACGATGAGAGGCATTGCTGCTGTATCAGAAGGGTAGTTATTTCATTTTGCTTTCTCATAATTCCCAGCATATTGTTTTGATCCTCATTTTGTGATCTAAATCCAGCATTCCATACATCTCCATTTTGAGTTTGGGTGTTTTCATTAGCACTGTAATTCACTGAATATTGTTTTGGTTGGTTAAGTGACACAGGCTCAGAATAGATGAAGTGGGGTGCAGTTTTCTCCTTAGGCTTTGCTCCTTGGTCCACATAATCATGTTTAATTTCCTTTTGGTTCAGTGACATTTGTGGAATAAAAGAGTTTGCATTAGCATTGAGAGCCTTTTGGTTTGATTTTCCCTTTTCCAGGTAAGAGTTCATTCCATCAGAATGCTTCGATAAGGAACTCTTTCCACTTCGAATGCTCTGAGATCGTAAAACGTTTAACTTAGCCATGTGCGCTGCAATATCTTCATCCAATTTAAGCTGCTCTTTCTTTCTCCTCAGACGTTCCTCTTGTTCTTCCAGCTCCTGTTTGTTCTTAAGAAGTTTCTGTCTTGCCATTAAAGCTGCCAAGTCAGCCTCAGCCTTAAGACGTGTAGAAGAAGCAGAAGAAACAGTTGACTTTCTTCTAGTAGAGGAGTTTTTGCTTCCCACATTTGATATACTGTCACTTGGTTGTACGTTGTCTTGAATGTCCTCTGTCATGAATATGGACACAGCCTGAGTTGGTGTTAGATGTTCATCCTCTGTTGGATAAGGAAACACTCCTTCTCTAATTACAGCAGGATCCGAATGTCCAAAGTTGATATTTTGTTGTGGTTCTTCAGATTCACTTAGCCACTTTTTAACCTCTTCTTCAAATGTGTTACTGTATTCCATGATGCTGGCAAACCATTCGTTTTGTTTGCTTTGTTCATCCTCAGGCAGCAGAGGAATCAACACATTATGTGATGTGATAGCATTTTCACAAAGTTGAATTAAATTCTCAAGTTGAGGTTGAACATGTGAAACATTTTCCCTGCTTTTCATAAGTGCTTTCATTTCAGGTATGAGCCCTTTTATTTTATTCACGGTGATTTTGCGTTCATGCTGAAGTTTTTCAATTTTATTTGCCCAGGCTTTGGCTGTGAGTTTAGTTTCTCTTTTGCCACACTCCATTTCAACACCAGCATTCGTTTTACTCATTTTCATAAGTTTCACTTTGACCTTTTTTTTTCAGTTTGTACCTTTTCGATTTTTATTTTATTTTATTCAATATATTTTTTGCGCATTTAAACCACATTCACAGACGAAAAAAGGGGTTCATGCAGTAATCATCATCCCACACAGCAGCAGCGCAGCAGCAACGTCAGAGCGACAGAACGGAGGTTCATGCATTCATTGCATGGAGATAAGTTTGGCATCAGAATGAACAACGACAATAACACTGATGTGATGAAACATCAAGTCACCAACACGCCATCGTTCCCAATGAACAAACGGCAGTCAATATGGAAGCCGCATTCCTTCCATCAATATTCAGCCTCATGCGTGCATCTACAGGTGTGGCTCACCTGGCTGTAGTTCACTTTGCCAGCGGCTCCAAATCTGTTCAACAACCAGCTCCTACCTCCGTAGTTTATCTCCGAAGATGGGGTTTTTTTTTTATTTGATCCACTTCTTCCTTTTTCCCTCTTGATCATTTGATCCGTTGCGCTGTCAGATGATGTTTCCTTTCAATGCTTGCCTTTTTTTGTTGACAAAAATGTAGCGACTTCCAAACCAATAAGTCGCTGAGAGGCTGACGACGGGGCCCTCCTTTGTCAGACGCGCTTCCAGGCAAAAATCACCACGATACATAAAAATACGTTTAATCCTTTATTAACAAAAAAATAATAATCAACTCATAAAAAACTGTTCACAAACTCATATAAGCGACTCACAAAGACGTATCAATAAAAACGTTGCGTGATGTGTTGCGTTTTGCGTGTTTGCGGCGGTCAACAAAAAATACGGCAACCCCGCTCACCCTCTCTCTCTCTCCTCCACACAGGTGAGAAGATACCCTATTTAACCTATATTGACGTTCACGCCCACATCCACTTATTCCTTCAATGAGATCACAAAAAACAACAACATCACAAATAACAACAAATACAATATTCAAACCATCATCATATCATCTCATAATACAAAATACCTGTACATTCATTCATGGCTCCTACAACAGTACACTCAAAATGTCCAACAAACCAAATAGTCTATAAGGACAGGCTTGGGTTCCGACTCAGGAACAGGCTCAGGAAAAAACTCAGGAGCAGACGTGGAAGCTGGCACTGGAACAGGCTCTGGGACTGGCGCTGGAAGGTGTTTGGGGACAGGCAAAAAAACTGGAATACCTGTGTAGGCCAACAACCATTTCATGATGCTATCCCCCACCACCTTCTCTCGGCGGCCAGTTCCTGATCCCAGAGCTTGCTGCTTGCCATGGCAACAAAACCGTGGAGAAAGCTGTGGTCCACTGGGTCCAGCGAAGGCCGCATCCTTCTGTCACGGGGAGCAGGGGTCAGACCCAGATGCAGAACACTGGTAGAGGAGCTGTCATCCAAGATTTAATCAACACCAGGCAAATATTCAAGAAACACAGGAAACTCAAAATGTCCAACAAACCAAATAGTCTATAGGCAAACGGGCAGAGTCAGGAGTCAGGCAAGGTACATGACGTAGGCAGAACTCCAAGACGATCCAGCCAAGAAAAAAGACAGAATCCGTCTTAAAAAGCCTCATGTTAATCACTGATCAAGTCTAGGTGTTGAGATCAGCACCAAGTGTGGAGATGAGCAACAGGTGTGGAGCCAAGGCTCCACCCACAAGTTCCGCCTCTCCTCCTGCCACACCCCAGCATTGCAGAGCAGGAAGACTGAACTGTAGTGGGATTGAGGCGATCCTTGACGCATTACTTCCAATGCCGACAATAACCTCATTCGAAGTCAGCAGCTTTCCGTCTCTGGTGCACTGTTTACACATTCCCCTCCTGAGGCGCTGAATGGTTTGCCAGGATTTCTTCTAGGCTGACCGATAGTCTTCCTCCATGGCCTCCCAGAACTCGTCCCAGACCCGACTAGCTGGCCTGTCAGCTGCCTCCGAAGTCCTGCAATTCCACAAGATTTGACAGAGTCCTTCTTAAGCTTGACGACATCCCTAACTTCCGGTGTCCACCACCGGGTTCGGGGGTTACCGCCACGGCATGCACCAGAGACCTTGCGACCACAGCTCCGAGCAGCCGCTTCAACAATGGAGGTGGAGAACATGGTTCATGCCTACTCGATGTCCCCAGCCTCCTGCTGGATCTGGGAGAAGCTCTCCTATAGGTGGGAGTTGAAGACCTCACTAACAGAGGGTTCTGCCACACGTTCCCAACAGACTCTCAAAACACGTTTGGGCCTGGCGAGACTGTCTGGCCCCCTGTTCTGCCAGCAGATCCAGCTCACCACCAGGTGGTGATCGATTGACAGCTCTGCCCCTCTCTTCACCCGAGTGTCCAACACACGCAGTCGGAGGTGAGATGATACGACAACAAAGCTCATAATTGCTTGTCGGTACACATATATGTGCATATATATGAGTTCATTCAGATTAGACGGGAATTGAAAGTTGCGCTGGCCGCGCTAATTGTGCTAGCTGTGCTAGTGAGGCTGGTCATGTTAGCCACGCTAATCGAGCTAGCTGCACTAGTGAGGCTGGTCGTGTTAGCCATGCTAGGGGATCTGGTCTTGTGAATCGCTCCAGCCATGCCGGCTGCTAATTGAACTGTTGATAATGGCAATGTGAATACTGTAGTTATTATAATTAATCCAAACAAGTGTTTTCCTGTTTGGGTTTGTTCAGCCTTATTATGTGTAATATTATGTATGCATGGCCTGTCTGCAGGGCAGGTTTTTCTGGTAGGGGGTGAAATCAGGACTGGGTTCAGGACTGGAGAAGGGCCTGTTGTTCTGCTGAAGAAGGACGCATCCGTTGGATGGAGGCAATTCTGGAGAGCGTGGTGAACTACAAAACTGAGTCGTTCACAAAATTATGTTCTGTAATGCTACAAGTTACTGATTAAATGCCAGAAATCAACTGTTCCCTGTGTGGTGCCTGCTTTTGACCGGAGTTACCACTGTGGATAAGGTTTTTCCAACACACAAACAGTCCCCCCGATTATATCTCCAATAGATTGTGATTACACGAAGGACTCATCCATTAAAATAATGAAAACAAAACATATTGAGAAAGTTAGACATGCTTCTCTCTGCAAAGACAGTGAAGGAAAGAAGACGCAACATCACCTATCAGCATATCTAGGACATTAATTCGACTTGAGCATTATCAATTTAACGTAATGAGTCGTATGATGTGATCGATATTGAACAGACAGCGCTGTTGTGCGGTACAGTATGTAACCTCCAACAAGCCGCAAAAAGAAATGATAGTTAATAGCACTACTTGTTGAGAACACGTTACCTAAACACACTGAATAAAAGTCTCCAGGAGCGGAAACACTGCTTTGTCATTGGAGCTCCAGCTGATTGTATTCATAAGGGATGTACAGCGAGGTTCTCTCACCTCCCTTCCCTGAAAGAGTCCAGAGACGTTCTTCACCATCAAGCACTGAACGGGGATTACTGTATTTAGAAGCGATCGTCGATATGTGAGCTGCATTTGGGAGCAGATTTAACGAGTTTGTCTATGCACCAAAGTATAATACAGCAATATAGTAATAGAAGTTAATCTTAAAGCACCAAATATGGTACAACAGAGTAGTCACGTGGTGCGTCATTCTCTCCAGGTTGCGCAGCATGGAAAATAAATAATCATCAATCTCTATGCATTTGTAGACTAATCAATTTGATAGTAAGTTAATATAGTTAGAAAAGACAAAGCTTGTGTTGCCTTCATATAAAGCTTATAATTTTTTGTGGCTCCCGACAGGTTTGATTTGTTTATTTTGGTTCAATTTGGCACTTTGAACGTTTAAGGTTGCCGACCTCTGAGCTAAACCATGGAAATTTAGTTTATGTAGCAAACTTGTTTCAACATTTTAATAGTGACATATAAGAGAGTTAGCATAACGGATTTATTGTATGGCTACCAGCACAGCTAGCCGTGCCATTACCCAATCCATGGTGAGGCTCAGCCGGCTGCTGTCGCAAAACAGGTCTCTTCTCAGTATTTCAGCAGTAAATGGGAAAATTCAGCGACTTTGAGTGAAAAAATCTAAAATTGGTGACGTTAAATGGAAAACAACTTTCTAATATACATCACTGGATAAATATAACGATTTGTTTCTTCCACTTTCCATTTTTTTTCTTTCATGTTGGCAGGTGAGGTCGTGCCTCACTTGCCTCCCCTGACCACTTTACACATTGTATATGCATGTGTGTGATTAACTAACCGTGTGCTAGAGTGAGCTTCTAATTTCCCTTCGGGGATTATTAAAGTATATCAAATCTTCTTTTCCTTCTGGCTTTTCCCTTCAGGGGTTGCCACAGCAAATCAGTTGCTTCAATCTAACCCTGTCTTCTGCATTCCCTTCTCTCACACCAACTACTTTTATATATTTCACTACATCCATAAACCTCCTCTTTGGACTTCCTCTAGGCCTCTTGCCTGGCAATTCAAAACTCAGCATCCTTCTACCAATATATTTACTATCTCTCCATGTCCAAACAATCTGAGTCTGGTCTCTCTGACTTTATCTCCAAAACCTGTAACATGTGCTGTCCCTCTCATGTACTCAAATCTCCACCTCTCTAGCTTCTTCTCCACCTGTTTCCTGCTCTCACTACAGATCACAACATCATCTGCCAACATCATAGTCCATGGAGATTCCTGTCTAACGTTGTCTGTCAGCCTGTCCAGCACCATAGCGAACAAGAAGGGCGTCAAAGTTGATCCCTGATGCAGTCCCACCTCCACCTTGAACTCTGTCACACCTACAGCACACCTCACCACTGTCTTACAGTCCTCATACATGTCCTGCACTGCTCTAACATACTTCTCTGTCACTCCAGACTTCCTCATACAATACCACAGTTCCTCTCTGGGTACCCTGTCATAACCTTTCTCCAGATCTACAAAAACACAATGCAGCTCCCTCTGGCCTTCTCTGTGCTTCTCTATCAACATCCTCAAAGCAAATGCTGCATCCGTAGTACTTTTCTTTGGCAAGAAACCATACAGCTGCTCACAAATGCTCTTTCCCATTACTTCATTGTGTGGCTCATCAGCTTTATTCCTCTGTAGTTGCCACAACTCTGCACATCTCCCTTGTTATTAAAAATGGGCACCAGCACACTTCTCCTTCATTCCTAAGGGATCTTCTCACTATCTAAGATCCTGTTGATCAACCCAGTCAAAAACTCTACTGCCACCTCTCCTAGACACATCCATACCTCTACAGGTTATCATCAGGACCGACTACCTTTCCACTCTTCATCCTCTTTGCTACTTCTTGGTCCACAACAGCCACCTCTTCTAGTCTTTGTTCTCTCTCATTTTCCTCATTCATCAACTTTTCAAAGAACTCTTTCCATCTTCCCATCACACTACTGGCACCTATCAATACACTTCCATCCCTATCCTTAATCACCCTAACCAGCTGCACGTCCTTCCCATCTCTGTATCTCTGTCTTGCCAACCTGTATAGATCAGTCTCTCCCTGCTTACTGTCCAACCTAGCATACAAATCAATCATAAGTCCCTTGTTTGGCCTTTGCTACCTCTACCTTCACCTTACACTGCATCTCCCTGTACTCTCCTCAGTCCTCTCAGTGCCCCACTTCTTCTTAGCTAACTCCTGTACCTTCTCTCTCCACCACCAGGTCTCCTCATCTACTTTCCTTCCAGATGACACACCAAGTCCTCTCTTACCTGTGTAACCCTTTTACCATCGGCTCGTAAAATATTAAACCCTTTATTTAACTATAAATAAAGACTTAAATCGATTCAAACTTAAATTAATTCTTATATGGCGAAAGAGCCATCTCTGTGTAAATTAACTGTCTAGGATAAATTTTGATTCTCACTTTCTAAAATAAATACCTAGAGGCTAACGGGAATACGTCTGGAGTTTAACCCTTAATAATATAAACTACACAAAAACACCATAAACAGGAAGCAAACACACACACAAAGACTTGATATTTGTTTCGAAAACATATTAACAATATTTACTTACCAACACCAACCCTATAATGTGAAAAATAAAGAAAATAGAATATAAATACAAACACAAACACCCGGGGTTTTATATTAGTCTTAGATCAGGGAGACAGGTTATTACACCTGTCTCCCTGATCACATTAGCTGTAGTTGTCCAGTCATCTGGGAGCCCCTCCTGACTACCCAAAACCTGTCTTAACTCCGTCCTAAAAGTCATGCAACAGTCTTCCTTTTTCAGCTTCCACCATTTCGTCCTGTGCTCTGCCTTTGTCCTCTTCATCTTCCTCACCACCAGAGTCATCCTACACACCACCATCTGTAATGGGAATTTCACCGGTGTGGATTTGAAGAGAATAGAGAGGCCTGTTCTCAGGCAACTCTGCTCAGTTAAGTTGTTTTGGTACATTCCCATGTGCAAAGTCACCTGATAAAGATTTTTCCCTGCACTGCCTTTGCCGGTGCAGCGAGATCCTCCCCACGCTGCCTGAGAAACCCCGTCTTTCTCAGACAGTGTGGTGCGTTGTTTATTCCAGGCATATAAAAGTAGAGGGTTTCCGGCGCCATGTTAGAGTCAGCTGTGGGTTGCGTATGAACGCCCAGCACGGTTGATGCTACTCTACCTGGATCGTTGGGCTCTGCGATTCGTGTGTCAAGGTAAGAGACAGCACATTTGGAATGCTTTAGCTCAACCAAAGAATTTGTGGGTACTGTCCTATGCTCTGTGGAGAATGAAACTCCAGCGGTTCTTTGTGGAGGATGTAGCTACCAGTTTATTCTAGCATCATAGTTGTCATTACTATGCTCTGTGGGGAATGAGACTACAGGCTTACTCCAGCGGTTCTTTGTGGAGGATGTAGCTACCAGTTTATTCTAGCATCATAGTTGTCTATAATTTACTATTTGCTGTTCATTATCTGCTGTTTGCTGCTCATTATTTGTTTTTTGTTTGCTCTATGCTCTGCGGGAAATAAATCATTCATTTATTATGGCATCACAGCAGTTTTCTGTCTGATTTATTGTGTGAGTTTTTCTGTGTACCTACCTCCGGCGGACCTGCAAAATTTTTCACAAAACACCATCCTATGCTGTTTGGCTACACTGTCGCCTACCACTACTTTACAGTCACTGATCTCCTTCAGATTACATTGTCTACACAAGATGTAGTCTACATGTGTTCCCACCTCTAGCCGTTTACATCCTTTTTGCAAAGTTAACTACCATCTGTCCTTCTGCAGTCCTCTCCTGGACACCAAACGTGCCCATGACCTCATCACCTGTTTCCTGCACACCAACATGTCCATTGAAGTCTGCACCAATGACAAATCTCTCACTTGTAGGTATGCTCTGCATCACTTCATCAGTCCAACCAGAATTTCTCCTTCTCCTCCAGCTCACATCCTACCTGTGGAGCATACCCACTAACAATATTGAACATTACACCTTCGATTTCTAGCTTCAGACTTATCACTCTATCTGACACTGTTTTTTACCTCCAGGACATTCCTAACAAACTCATCCTTCAAGATAGCTCCTACTCCATTTCTCTTCCTATCTACAGTATACAAAAAAAAAAAGTTTAAAAAAAAAGAATCCTCGGCTGTATTTCCAGCATGATGTTTGTGTTTTTTAACCCTTCGATGCACAAGTTGCAAATACATCCATTCTTCCACAAGGGAGGTCAAACATGACCCCAGAGATTGCTTTTCTTCAACAGCTTCCAAATGAAAAGTTGTAATACATTCATATTCCAGCAATTCATATTAAAACCTGTTTGTGACATTGTAATTTTTTTTTCATTAACTGTAAGAATTTCCAGTTTTTGTGTACACACCCATGTTCACAAATAAACAGATCTCCTTTTACTGTGTGCATCTGTCACAAACCACTTGCTTCTGACTGTAACCTTTGCACACAGGGGTACTGCATTTGACACAGCAATCAGCGGTTTTGCAGTCTTTCTTGGACACAGTCCGCACCTCTTCCTCTTCATCGTCCTCCATCGGTGATGCCAGTGTAAACTTCAGGGTGCTGAGCCCTGAAAACTGTATAGGCATTCAGTGTGGCTACGTCAGTCACGTTATACCAGGGCACCATGGGCCATCTCTGTGTCTGGCATTTGCAGGTGTAGTTGCCAAACCGTCTGGTCCATTATATCCACTCCTCCTTTTGTCTGATTGTAGAAGAGGATCGCTTCTCGTTTTTTCTTTGGGTTGTTTTCATTCACCATCCTGCTGTGGTGCATTGTGCTAAACAGCTAAACATCTTTTCCCCTCTTTCTTACATAGCTGATGATGGTCATCTTGCCATTGAACCCAAATTCGGTGCTGTGGGGCTCTCTGGACATGGAAGCCTTCATGACTGGAGGAATGTCTGGCTTGTTCTGTGGCAAAGCTCCCACAATAGTCAGACCCTCTTCCAAGAGATGTTCTGCAAGAGTAGAACTTTATTGATCCCTTAAGGAGGTTCCGTCAGGGAAATTAACTTCTCTGCCACACTGCACACAGCACATTCAGTACACAAAAAGACATAAAAAGCACACACAGAAAGTAGCACCAGCACATAGAAAGTAGTACCAACACGAAATGGAAAGAGTAATAAATAACCCACCAAGAATATACAAATAGAAAGGCTTACATAGGCATAGGAATAAAAAGGCATAAATAAACAGGCCTAGATAGGCATGGATAAAGTGAAGTGTCTATAGTGTTTGCATTGTTCTCGGTGTATTATGCGTGACATCCCTCAGCTCTCGTGTGGACTCTTCTTCTTCATCTCCCCCAGAGAGAAGTTGAGCAGTTTAATGGCTCGGGGGATGAAGGAATTCTTCAGTCTGTTGGACCTACATGTTGGGATCAGGCTTCTCAGGCTTCTCTGGTTGTTTGCTACATTGTACATAGGGTGGCTGACATTGTCCATGTGTCAAACAGTTTGTCCAAAGTTCTCCTGTCTGCCACCGTTGCCAGAGGGTCCAGCTTCATCCCGACTACTGAGCTGGCCCGCTTCATCAGCTTCTCCAGCCTTAGTCACACTCCCTCCCCAGTACACCACAGCGTACGATAGGACACTGGCAACGGGTAAGAAGCACACTGGTAAAGAAGTTGTCAGTGTTGATGTTGCGACCTGTGTGTCTGAATCCACTACACAACTGACGGACAGTGTTTTCCCCAAGATTCTTCTGAACATTTTCCCCTGGTTGTCTCCCTAGGTACATAATCCCATCAATTGCATATGGGGTACTTTTTATTTGCATTTTTTAATTTTATACGCTGTTATAATCCCCGAAGGGAAATTAAGAATGTTAGTCAATCACACTCATGCATATTAATGTGTACAGGCCCCTGTATAATACACACAACCACACACAAAGGGCTCTTTAAGCATTCAATGGGAGGAAAAGTGGTGGGCAGCTGGTTCTTGGTGCGCCCAAAATGTGCATCACTTGCATCACAAACCCAGAAGATCTTAATGCCGTACTTGGCAGGCTTGCTTGGCATGTACTGCAGAAGCTGGGTCTTACCTTTGAAAGGCACAAGTTGGTAATCCACTGTCACACAATCACTGGCGATGAATTTGTTCCTGCAGTTGACCAGGAACAGGTCACAATTGTGGCGAAAAGCTGACAGGCGATCTGTTTGCAGTCCGTCGTCCCTAGTCCTCTTATCATCAATCATAAGTTTTCTAGTTTTCGAATTGACATAGTAAGAGTCCAGTAAGAGCCCTTGTAGCTCCTTCGGTTCAGTATAATATCTACTTCCTCTTCAGATGACTCAATCAGGGGACTCATGTGTGTCTGACTGCCCTTGTTCAATGGTGGGACAATAGGCTGGGTCTTCCATATCTAAGATGTCAGAATCTGAGTCAGTGGCTGCGACTAGCTCTTCATCCCATCTGTCCTGAATCACTTAAAATAAAGACACCCATTTTGTCACGAAGGTAGGAGTTTGGACCCAAATGCAGAACACCGAAGACACCACTTTTGTCAATAACTTTAATTAAAAAAAACTTTAACAACACCAGCAAGATGCAAAACAAGACTCGGGCAGAGCAAGGCAGAAAAACAGAACAGACTTACAGGAACCAATCTTCAGAAAAACAAACCAGCAACTAGCTCTCATACCACCTGGCTTAAAAAGCCTCATCATGATAACACCAACGATGTTCAGGTGTGAAACTCAGTCACTGGTGTGTGGAATGAGTATCAGGTGTGGAGCCGTGGCTCCACCCACAAGCCTGGCCCATCTACCTGCCACACACCAGCACTGCCACGCCGAACCGTGACATATTTAAACAAGTAAAGTGATCACACGTTAGAATATCTCACTAAAAAATTAAGTTCATAAATAGAGCAATGACTTATGTTGTTGCTCTGTAGCAGTGGGGAGCTTGCTGACACCAGGTGTGTTGATTGGAAAGTTGCAGCAGAAATGGATAATTGACAACAGTTGTATAAGTGGGACAGTAAAAGTGCCTAAAAGTTAAAGGTTCATACAAAAATTCGCTGAGCCGACGTCTTGAAGACCAGACATCGCCCAGCCATCGGTGGTTCGATTCTTGTTCCCGCCAAGACATCCTCCAGAGTGGGAGCCGAAGGTGGGAGGTATCAACTCACCTCCCAGCCACTGCCGAGTCACTGGGGCAGCAGCTTCAACAGGAAGCCCCAGATTTTCCTTCCCCCGTCCACATCCACCAGCTCTCAATGGGGGATCCCAAGGCATTCTCAGGCAAGTGTTGAGATTTAATCCCTCCACCTTGTCCTGGGTCTGCCCCGAGGCCTCCTCTCAGCTGGACGTGCCAAGAACACCTCCCTAGGGAGATGTTCGAACATGGTATTAGTTATGAACAATCCATGACTAGCATAGAAGTCCAACAACAAAGTACCGCTCGGTTTTAGATCAGGGAGGCCATTCCTCCCAATCACCCCCCCCCCAGGTGTCTCCATCATTGTCGAAGTGTCATTGAAGTCCCCAAAGAGTCCCCCACAGGGATCCTGTTAGAATAATGTATATAAATTATCACATATTTACTCTTTTTATATTCCTTTATTCTTTGTAGCATGGCCATGTTAATGTTTATATCTGTATAAAGTGTATTGCTATGTTTTAAGTTCTTTTACAGGCAGACGAAGTCAGCAGGGGGACCACCAGAGTGTTGGTGGGAGCCATTTGAGCAGGATGCGACCTCTGAATGACATACACTGGTTGTTATCTTTAAAGGAGAGGATGCCCTAAAAAAGAATTGGAATGACTGTGTCACTTTTTTATTGCATCATGCCAGATGTTTTTTTACTGTTGTCTTTCTGCCCCCCATCCCCTTAGAAAAATAAATGTAAACAGGGACTGTCCTAAATAAAAAGAGGGTTCGGCAGAGAAATGTTGAGAGCGGATATACGTTTGTATCGAGCACACCTCTGTCCATTCTCCTCGCGAGTAAAAAATATAAACTGTTGTCTTCTCCTTTTTGTCTGTGTTTTAAATGTTTTAGGTTGCATGAACCTGACATTATTTTGGTCCTTTGAGCCGGATGCCAATATACCTAAGGATTCCAGCGGGTGACGAGGACACCGGAAAGACTGTGGCCACGGCAGGTTAGCCTAGGAGCAGCCTAACAGATCCTTTCCAGGACCGGCCTCCTATTCACCAGCTGGGATCCACGGGTTGACGGCATTTCGAGAGAGGAAAGACAACAGTGGTGAGTTGAAGTTTGTTTAAAAAAGAAATGAATGACTGAGGGTCATTGCGCGAAGTAAAAGGAAAGAAAAACCCTGAAAATACTAGTCACTAGCAGGTAATGAGGGACGGCGGAGTCCGACAAATTCCGTGTAAATTGATGGACGGCGGAGTCCGACAAATTCCGTGTGAATTGGGCCATGAAAAAGAGAGTATGGCGGAGTCCTGCAAAATAGATGCTTAAATTCCGTAAAACAAACGTTTATGAGAGAGTATGGCGGAGTCCTGCAAAATGGATGCTTAAATTCCGTAAAACAAACGTTTATGAGAGAGTGAGAGTGTGAATGGAAATAAAATACCACTAGGGATTTTTATTTCATACCAAAACAGTAGGATTGTAAGCAGCAGACTGGTGTGGATGCAAAGGCAAGAATTCTCCACTCGAAAGAGTTGAAGTGAGAATTACCACAACAGAAAATTGATTTGCTGCCCTACTGACAGAAAACGAGTTTTTAGAACACCCTAGGTGTTGACAGACTGGACTAAATTTTTAAAAATGGGGAAAGGAATAAGTAAAATAAAACCCAAAGATACACTGCAGTGTTAAGATTGGAAACTTATTGAAAAACAGGATCCTAAAAGAAGTTTAAAATAAAAGACAGATGATAATAGAGGATAGTATAAATTGGAGGTCAATTAAACACATAAAAATAGCAGCGCTTCATGCAATAATAATAATAATAATAACAATAACAATAATAATAATAATAAAGGGTAGGTACAACATAATGGGGAAAAAATAAAAATAGATAAAAGAAATAACAAAAGAAAAGTATGAACACAAAGTAAGAAAAGGAAAGAATTAGCACATACTGTATATCCCATTGAAATAAAATGGGCATATGAATGTATACATTATATAAGTAATTGATATAAACTTTGTGGTGAGTCTTTCAGTTTCTGGTATATATTATCTGTATACTATAGGGGAGAGCTGCTCAGTATGAAAGTGTCATGCCAGCCACCTGGCTGAAATAAGGTCACCCAAGTTAGTGTGTGTTTGATAAGATCCAACCATATACGTATGGGATGAACAGTGTGAGTGTGCATTGTGTGATTGATCGGCCATTGAAAGTATAAGTATTAAATTTATATTACCCATTGAGTCAATTCAAATTATGGGGTAAATATGAGGATATAAATTTTTTAGTTTGGCACCGTATCATAAAAAGGGGTTTACTTTAATGGGAATATTGAACGGGAATTCTTTAGAAAGTTTAAGCACGTTGATAAGAGAAAGTAAAGATAAGTGAAAGAAAAGAAACAGGAAGTCAGCAGGAGCCTTTAATCAGAAAGGAGAAGAAATATTCTATCAGGGTGGTTTTAGGGGCAGCTTTGGAGGCAGGAGACATGGAGGAGGAGATGGAAGAGGTGGAGCTATATAGAACATGTCAGGATGTTAATGTTGTGGGAAGGAAGGACATATACAGTAGCCAGAGATTGTCCTGATAAGGAAAGAGTAGATTAAGATTGACTAAGAGAATGTGATTCGTTGACAGAAAATAAATAAATAAATAAATAAACAGAGAAAGACTTTAGAGTGGAATGTGAGACAAAAGAAGTTCTTAATTTTAAACTTACAAGATTTGTTCTTAATGGATGGAGTAAAACCAGAAACATTGCTAATGGAAAATGGAAAACCTGTGACTTTCTTCTGTGACACTGGTGCGTAAAGAATGATACGTAAGGAGTCTATTCCAGGCTCCAGACAGAGTAACCACAGTGTGATAGTGAGATCTGCTAATGACAAAATGTCCACAGCACCACAATCAGAACCTGTTTGGTTGAGAGATCCCCAAGGACAGTCCTGTCAGATGTCCATATTAATGTTTTCTGATTGTCCTGTAAACCTGCTACGCCATGATGGTCTGCTATTGCTAGGATTAGCATTAATGCTAAGTTTTGAGGGAAACATTGTACTCAAGAGAAAAGCAGAGCTGCAAAAAGAAGACATTTCTGTTCTCCAGGGAACAGGTGAACTGTTTTATTATTACTCCCTTGATGTTCCAAATAAAACACCTCATGAGAACCACAGCTCTGATGACAGAGGGAGAAAAGATGGTATCTAAATTACAGGACAAATGTCAGAGGAGGATCTGCACATCACATTCTGATACAAAGTCACACCAGGCCCTGATGAATATTATGAAAATAGTTTAACTAAAGTCACACCAGCAAAAGTCACAGTAACTTATGTCTATTCAGATGGAGAGACTAATGCAGCAGCAGTTAAATTGTTATCACCAGAGACCGTAAGACTTCTCAAAATGTGGACGGTACCCTTTATTGCTTTGTATAAAAGATTACTTTTACAGAAAAATGGAGAGATTTGAGTAAAATGGTGGTAAAAGGTGAAAATGCAGTTGATTGGGAACACATCTCTAATACTATGGCTATAAGTGCTGCCACTGGACTGACCAGAAAAGCATTGTTCTGGACAATCCAAGTGCAAAAAGGTGTTTACATGCATGCTGAAAATCTCCTCACTAGGCAGTGACTGTTTGTGCTTACAGAAGAAGAAGAACTGTTAAAAGATGTACCAGAGAAATTATGGTCGAGAGGTTCCACTGATGTTGGATTATTAAAAGGAACCCTACCTGTAAAAATTAGACCTAAAACTGAACATAGACCTTGTGTGCGACAATATCCATTGAAACAAGATGCATATGACGGTATAAAACCAGTAATTGCTGACTTAATAGGTGTAATAATAAAATGTAATGATTCACCATGTAATACTCCAATATTTCCAGTTAAAAAAAACAAAAACAAAAAAAACCAAGCACCATCTGTAAGATGGCGCATGGTTTAAGATTTAAGGCTGTCTTTCAGAGAGCCCCATGCGTCCCAGACCCTTACACCTTGCTAAATTCACTCAGACCAGATGCTAGAGTTTTCACTGTTGTAGACATCAGTAATGCATTTTTCTCTATACCTGTTGATAAGAACAGTCAGTTTTGGTTTGCATTTACCTTTGGTGGCCAGAGATATAGCCGATTACCCCAAGGGTATTGTGAGAGTCCAACTATTTACTCTCAGGCAATGAATGCCAGCATGGCAAAATTCCAACCTCCAAAAAATAGCCAAATTTTGATTTATGTGGATGATGTTTTGCTAACATCACCTGAAATTGAAACATGTAAAAGTGATACAGTGGCCTTATTAAAGCATTTGGCTGAGGAGGGACATAAAGTGAGTAAAAATAAATTACAGATGTGTAAACAACAGGTGAAATACTTGGGACATAATCTGAGTGCAGGAGGAAGACCAATACTATAGAAGACAGGAAAACTGCAATTCTTCAATCGCCTAAACCACAAACTAAAAAGCAGATGATGTAATTTTTAGACTTGATAAATTATTGCAGAAATTGGATGCCAAACTATGTGGAAATAACCTCAATTTTGATTAAAATGATGTATGACGAAGACCTTAAAATTACCTCACCTGTAAAATGGATAGCAGAGGCTGAAGATGCCTTTTGTGAAATAAAGCAAACTCGTATCTAGCACTGCATTAGCCTTGCCAAATTATAGTAAACCTTTTATTCAGTTGGTAGATTGTAAAGGTCATTTTATGACCTCAGTTTTGGTACAACAATGTGGAGATAAAATGAAGCCAATAGCATATTTTTCATTTAAATTGGAAAGTGTGACATGTGCATTGCCACACTGTGTTAAAGTAGTCATTGTAGTATCCATGGCTGTGGAAACAAGCACTACTTAAGTCTTGTTTCATCATTTGATTTTGAGAGTACCACATGCTGTCTCTGCTCTGTTCCTGCAGACTAATATGACGTTTTTATCACCTGAAAGACATCTGTCTAGCATGACAACATTGTTATCTCAACCTCATCTGACTATAGAGGGGTGCACTACGTAAATCCAGCTACATTGTCACCAATTCCTGAAGATGGGACTAAGCATGATTGTCAGGATGTAGTAGAAAAGACAGCTAAAACCAGAAGTGATTTAAAAGATCAACCACTCGAAATAGGAGAAGTGCTATTTGTAGATGGTTCCTCTAAGAAAAATGATTTAGGAAAAAAACAAACAGGATATGCAGTAGTAACACAAAAAACCGTATAAAAGGCTAAATGTTTACCGTCCAATTATTCAGCTCAAGCAGCTGAATTAGTAGCATTAACCGAAGCATGTAACGTAATGAAAGATAAAGACGTGACAATTTATACAGAGAGTCAGTACGCATTTGCTACAGTTCACACTTTTGCTCGATATTGGAAAAACTGAGGCATGATAACATCTACAGGTAAACCAGTGATTTTTATCTAATCTTTTAAAAGCAGTACAATTGCCAAAAAACCTTAGCCATTTGTAAGTGTGCAGCACACACCTCAGGGACAGACAGTGTATCTTGAGGTAATGCGTTTGCAGATAAAACAGCTAAAGCAGCCGCAACAGGACATATAAATGTGTTAACTATAGAAGAAAAATCAACTTTATATGATACAATACTAAAAGAATTGCAACAACAAAGTCCTGAATCTGAACAAAAAATTTGGAAAAAGAATGGAGCAATTTTGTAAAAAGACATCTATGTATGACCCAGCAATAGACCTATCCTACCCAAAAACCTATACAAATAGGCGGCTATTTTGAGCCATGGTGTTACACATGTGGTATCTGTGCGAGGCGTCGAAGACTCACACATTTCATTGCAAGAAAACAAGTGTGCAAAAAGAAATGTTGCACCGACAACTTACTTTCCATGGATAATATCCTGGGTGTATAACAATTCAAATTACTCTCACAGTGCCTATTCCTATAACAATAATATTCCTACAACAGCATTGAAAGGATTCTGGAGCAGCACAGAAATTTTGGGTAAACATTGGACAGGCTATTGGTGGTACTTAGCGGGACACACTGATTTGATTGGAGTGCTTTTATTACAATCCAGGATGGGCATTACTGGCCGCCTGGTCATAGTGAAGAAGCCACATTCTTTAAAGATAGGGTAACCCTCAGCCATCTAGGCGAAAAACTTAGATTGACCTTTTCTCTTCCCGATGGTAAAATACGGCCCCCAAATGCTACATTATTTAACACAACCTGTTGGGGGTTACTGCTGTGGGCCTGGTCCCAGGGATCAGACCCTTATTTCCCTGTTGTTGTGTGTGTAAACAGTACCATGAAATCAACGGAACAACCTAGAATGAATAACTATACACAACAAGCTGGCGTAAGAGCTGTCAGTATGTCTTTCGAGGATGTCGATGGTTGGTTCCAGGGGAAAACCGGTGTTAGTGGAATAAATAACAATTGGCTGCTTATGGTAGAACAGGCTGCCAAAGTGACAAATGTAGCCGCAAGAGGACACAAGCCAGTGTCTTATTGTGCCGGTCCCAAGCCCGGATAAATACAGAGGGCTGCGTCAGGAAGGGCATCCGGCGTAAAACTTTTGCCAAATCAAAGATGCGAATCAAACCTATGACTTCCATACCGGATCGGTCGAGGCCCGGGTTAACAACGACCGCCATCGGCGCTGTTGACCTACAGGGCGCCGGTGGAAATTGGAATACTGTTGGTCGAAGAAGGAGAGGAGGAAAGTGCGTTCGCACGAAGAAAGAGAAGAGGAACACCAAGAGGATAGGACTGAGAGTAGGGACGTTGAATGTTGGAACTATGACAGGAAAAGGTAGAGAGTTGGTTGACATGATGCAGAGGAGGAAGGTAGACATACTGTGTGTCCAGGAGACCAGGTGGAAAGGTAGCAAGGCTAGAAGTTTAGGAGCAGGGTTCAAGTTGTTCTATCATGGTGTAGATGGGAAGAGAAATGGAGTAGGAGTTATCTTGAAGGAGGAGTTTGTTAGGAATGTCCTGGAGGTAAAAGGAGTGTCAGATAGAGTGATCAGTCTGAAGCTAGAAATAGAAGGTGTGATGTTCAATGTTGTTAGCGGGTATGCTCCACAGGTAGGATGTGAGCTGGAGGAGAACGAGAAATTCTGGTCGGACTTTGATGAAGTGATGCAGAGCATGCCTAGAAGTGAGAGAGTTGTCATTGGAGCAGACTTCAATGGACATGTTGGTGCAGGAAACAGAGGTGATGAGGAGGTGATGGGCAGGTTTGGTATCCAGGAGAGGAACGCAGAAGGACAGATGGTAGTTGACTTTGCAAAAAGGATGGAAATGGCTGTAGTCAATACTTTCTTCCAGAAGAGGCAGGAACATAGAGTGACCTATAAGAGTGGCGGTAGGAGCACACAGGTAGACTACATCTTGTGTAGACGGTGTAACCTGAAAGAGATCAGTGACTGCAAAGTAGTGGTAGGTGAGAGTGTAGCCAAACAGCATAGGATGGTGGTGTGTAGGATGACTCTGGTGGTGAGGAAGATGAAGAGGGCAAAGGCAGAGCAGAAGACAAAATGGTGGAAGCTGAAAAAGGAAGAGTGTTGCATGACTTTTAGGAAGGAGTTAAGACAGGCTCTGGGTGGTCAGGAGGTGCTTCCAGATGACTGGACAACTACAGCTAATGTGATCAGGGAGACAGGTAGGAGAGTACTTGGTGTGTCATCTGGAAGGAAAGTAGATTGGTGGTGGAATGAGGAGGTAGAGGAGTGTATACAGAGAAAGAGGTTAGCCAAGAGGAAGTGGGACACTGAGAGGACTGAGGAGAGTAGACAGGAGTACAGGGAGATGCAGCGTAAGGTGAAGGTAGAGGTAGCAAAGGCCAAACAAGAAGCTTATGATGACTTGTATGCTAGGTTGGACAGTAAGGAGGGAGAGACTGATCTATACCGGTTGGCAAGACAGAGAGACAGAGATGGGAAGGACGTGCAGCAGGTTAGGGTGATTAAGGATAGGGATGGAAGTCTATTGACAGGTGCCAGTAGTGTGATGGGAAGATGGAAAGAGTACTTTGAAGAGTTGATGAACGTGGAAAATGAGAGGGAACAAAGACTAGAACAGGGGACTGTTGTGGACCAGGATGTAGCAAAGATTAGTCAGGATGAAGTGAGGAGGGCATTGAAGAGGATGAAGAGTGGAAAGGCAGTCGGTCCTGATGATATACCTGTAGAGGTATGGAAGTGTCTAGGAGAGGTGGCGGTAGAGTTTCTGACTGGGTTGTTCAACAGGATCTTAGATAGTGAGAAGATGCCTGAGGAATGGAGGAGAAGTGTGCTGGTGCCCATTTTTAAGAACAAGGGAGATGTGCAGAGTTGTGGCAACTACAGAGGAATAAAGCTGATGAGCCATACAATGAAGTTATGGGAGAGAGTAGTGGAAGCTAGACTAAGGGCAGAAGTGAACATTTGTGAGCAGCAGTATGGTTTCATGCCAAAAAAGAGTACTACAGATGCAGTCTTTGCTTTGAGGATGTTGATAGAGAAGTACAGAGAAGGCCAGAGGGAGCTGCATTGTGTTTTTGTAGATCTGGAGAAAGCTTATGACAGGGTGCCCAGAGAGGAACTGTGGTATTGTATGAGGGAGTCTGGAGTGGCAGAGAAGTATGTTAGAACGGTGCAGGACATGTATGAGGACTGTAAGACAGTGGTGAGGTGTGCTGTAGGTGTGACAGAGGAGTTCAAGGTGGAGGTGGGACTGCATCAGGGATCAGCTCTGAGCCCTTTCTTGTTTGCCATGGTGATGGACAGGCTGACAGACGAGGTTAGACAGGAATCTCCATGGACTATGATGTTTGCAGATGACATTGTGATCTGTAGTGAGAGCAGGGAACAGGTGGAGGAGAAGCTAGAGAGGTGGAGGTTTGTCCTGGTAAGGAGAGGAATGAAGGTTAGCCGCAGTAAGACAGAGTACATGTGTGTGAATGAGAGGGAGCCAAGTGGAATAGTGAGGTTAGAGGGAGAAGAGATCAAGAAGGTGGAGGATTTTAAGTACTTAGGCTCAACAGTCCAGAGCAATGGAGAGTGTGGAAAGGAGGTGAAGAAGCGTGTCCAGGCAGGATGGAACGGGTGGAGGAAAGTGTCAGGTGTGATGTGTGATAGAAGAGTTTCAGCTAAAATGAAGGGAAAGGTGTACAAAACTGTGGTGAGACCAGCGATGTTGTTTGGTCTAGAGACAGTGTCACTGAAGAAAAGACAGGAGACAGAGCTAGAGGTAGCAGAGATGAAGATGCTGAGGTTCTCTCTGGGAGTGACCAGGAAGGATAGGATCAGGAATGAGTACATCAGAGGGACAGCACATGTTAGAGGTCTTGGAGATAAAGTCAGAGAGGCCAGACTGAGATGGTTTGGACATGTCCAGAGGAGAGATAGTGAATATATTGGTAGAAGGATGCTGAGTTTTGAACTGCCAGGCAGGAGGCCTAGAGGAAGACCAAAGAGGAGGTTTATGGATGTAATGAGGGAAGACATGAAGGTAGTTGGTGTGAGAGAAGAGGATTCAAAGGACAGGGCTAGATGGAGGAAATTGATTCGCTGTGGCGACCCCTGAAGGGAAAAGCCGAAAGGAAAAGAAGAAAGAAGGCTGCCAAAGTGACGAATAGTGATTGTGTTGTATGCAATGGGGCCTAGACCTATTTTACAAGTAGTTCCTGCAGTTATTCCAGAACAATGTGTATTGGAGGTCATGACTAGTACTAATCCTAATGCAAATTGTAACAAGTGGGATTATGTCTTCCCAGTCACCACTACTGATAAGGAAAAACCATTATTCTCTAAAAAGGTTGCACACGGTAATTTTACTTGTATCAATGTAACTGGACTTGGAAAACGATTAGGAAATCGCTCTGAAATTTCATGTAAAAAAGTCATTACAGTACCTGGAATTTTCAGACCAGTAGCTAGGGCTGACATTTGGTGGTGGTGTGGAGACGACAGACTTTTTGACAGACTGCCACACAATTATACAGGAGCCTGTGCTCTTGTTACATTGTTGATACCGGTTTCAATTTATCAAATGTCTGCTAATAGAGTTGCTGCGTTAGCTGATAGAGGGGATTTCCCAGTAATACGTAAACAAAAACGTTCACTACATAATAATGATCCCACTTATATTGATGCCATTGGTGTGCCACGTGGGGTTCCCGACGAATACAAATTAGCCGATCAGGTAGCAGGAGGATTTGAGTCCTTGTTTTGTTGGTGGTGTACGATTGACAAGAACGAAGACAGGATCAACTACATCCACTATAATTTTCAAAAACTGGGGAACTGAACACAGAGTGGGTTTGAGGCTGTTTACAATCAGCTATCAGCAACCCCCCCTAATGACATTTCAGAATAGAATAGCCGTGGACATGGCGGAGAAGGGAGGGGTTTGCTCTGTTTGGGGAGGGGTGTTGCACTTTCATCCCCAAGAACACAGCTGCTGACGGAAGCCTCACCAAAGCTATAGAGAGACTTAGGACTCTCAATATCAAAATGAAGGAACACTCTGGTGTCGACACGTCCATGTGGGATTCATGGATGAAAAACTCCCTCTTTGAGGAAGAAACTCCGGGCAGGACCCAGACTCTTTTTTGGGTGGCCATCGGCCTTGACTGGTTGGGTGGAAAAGAAATAAAAGGAAGATAAGTACAGGGCAATAGAAAGAGAGACAGAGAGAGAATGGCAGATAAGCTAGACAGAGTCAGTGTCTTTATGGTTATAGTTAGACAATTTGATGCTGGCACTGAATTGGGGACAAGAAAGTCCGACTGCGTTCACCGACTCCTGGGTTGTTGCCTTCAATACATGTTCTCCATCATGTAGATGGTAAATTCAAGGTGCAATTACAGCTTCATGGATGACTGTATGGTGGCAGCAGAAGAAAGGCAGCAGGACCCAGCCAATGGATAGATTAGGGGTGGTACTGGTGGGCTTGGAGGAGCAGGTTAACAGCAGATGGTCCACAGCGGATGAGCTGATGACGGGTGGAACAGTATGGTGGACACGGAGGAAGAAAGGCGGCAGGACCCTTGTCGATGGTTAGGTGAGGGGTGATACTGGTGGGATGGGTAGAGCAGGTCCACAGAAGATGGGCGGATGAGGGGTGAACCTGAGAAAACCTGTAAGGACATAGAGCAGAGAGTCCAGGGAAGAAGTTGAGTGTGATTGGAATGTGATTGTAGACTTGGAGAGTGAGGTTGGAGGGGAGGAGGAGTAACAGAGATGGTCAGAGAAGGAAGAGGAGAGAGGAGCTTAGTGAGCCTGGATGTTGACTCTCTAGCAGTGTAGGTCTATAAAAAAACAAAACAAAAAAACGTAGCAGCCTAAGTTGCCATCCATCCATCCATCTTCCACCGCTTATCCGGAATCGGGTCGCGGGGGCAGCAGCTTCAACAGGGAGCCCCAAACTTCCCTTTCCCCAGCCACAACCACCAGCTCTGACTGGGGGATCCCAAGGCGTTCCCAGGCCAGTGTTGAGATATAATCCCTCCACCTGGGCCTGGGTCTGCCCCGAGGTCTCCTTCCAGCTGGACGTGCCAGAAACATCTCCCTAGGGAGGCGTCCCGGAGGCATCCGCACCAGATGCCCAAACCACCTCAACTGACTCCTTTCCACGTGAAGGAGCAGCGGCTCTACTTTGAGCCCCTCGCGAACAGTAGTGTTTCTCACCTTATCTCTAAGAGAGACACCAGCTATCCGCCTGAGAAAGCCCATTTCAGCCGCTTGTATCCGCGATCTCATTCTTTCGGTCATGACCCATCGCTCATTACCATAGGTGAGGGTAGGAACGAAGATTGAACGGTAGATGGAGAGCTTTGCCTCTCGGCTTAGCTCCCTCTTTGTGACAACAGTGCGGTAAAGCGACTGCTGCCCCAATTCTCCGTCCAATCTCACGCTCCATTGTTCCCTCACTCGTGAACAGGACCCCAAGATACTTAAACTCCTTCACTTGTGGAAGGACCTCATTCCCCACTTGGAGAAGGCATTCCACCAGTTTCCTGCTGAGGACCATGGCCTCAGATTTGGAGGTGCTAATCCTCATCCCCACCGCTTCAAACTTGGCTGCAAACCGGACCAGTGAGCGCTGCAGGTCACAGGCTGATGACGCAAACAGGACCACATCATCTGCAAAAAGCAGTGATGCAATCCTCAGGCCACCAAACTGTAAAGCCTCCTCACCACGCCTCGATATCCTGTCCATGAAAATCACAAACAGAATTGGTGATAAAGCGCAGCCCTGGCGAAGGCCAACAGCTACTCGGAACAAGTTCGACTTAGTGCCGAGAACCCGAACCTAGCTCTCACTTTGGGCATACAGGGATTGGATGGCCCTGAGGAGAGGCCCCCTCACCCCATACTCCCCGCAGTACTTCCCACAGTATATCCCTGGGGACACGATCATATGCCTTCTCCAAGTCTACAAAACACATGTAGACTGGATGGGCATACTCCCAAGCCCCCTCTAGGATCCCTGTGAGAGTAAAAAGCTGGTCCGTTGTTCCACGACCAGGACGGAACCAACATTGTTCCTCCTCAATCTGAGGCTCGACAATCGGCCGGACCCTCCTTTCCAGGCATCTTGGAGTAAACTTTCCCAGGGAGGCTGAGGAGTGTGTGATGCCCCTGTAATTGGCACACACCCTCTGGTCCCCCTTTTTAAAAAGAGGAACCACCATCCCACTCTGCTACTTTTTCGGCACTGTCCCAGACTTCCACACAATGTTAAAAAGGCGTGTCATCCACGAAAGCCCCTCAACAACCAGAGCCTTCAGCATTTCCGGGCGAATCTCATCAACACCCGGGGCTTTGCCACCGTGCAGTTGTTTAACTACCTCGGTGACTTCGCCCCGAGAGATTGACTCTGATCCCCCATCATCCTCCAGCTCTGCCTCTGCAACAGAGGACGGGTCAGTTGGGGTAGTTGGATTCAGGAGTTCCTCAAAGTGTTCCTTCCACCGACCGACAACCTCCTCAGTCGAGGTCAACAGTGTCCCATCTTTGCTGTATACAGCTTGGATGGTTCCCCGTTTCCCCCTCCTGAGGTGTCGGACAGTCCTCCAGAACAACTTTGGTGCCATCCGATAGTCCTTCTCCATGGCCTCTCCGAACTCCTCCCACACCCTCTGTTTTGCCTCCATCACAGCCGAGGCTGCAGTCCTTTTGGCCCGTCGGTACCCTGCAACTGCTTCAGGAGTCCCCAGGGACAACATGCCCCTGAAGGCCTCCTTCTTCAGTCGGACGGCTTCCCTGACCACCGGGGTCCACCACGGTGTTCGAGGGTTACCGCCCCTTGAAGCACCCAAGACCTTGAGACCACAGCTCTCAGCTGCAGCTTCAGCAATGGAAGTTTTGAACATCGAAAATTCAGGTTCAATGCCCCCAGCCTCCACAGGGATGCACGAGAAGCTTCTTCGAAGGTGTGAATTGAAGGCCTCACGGACAGAGTCCTCCTCCAGATGTTCCCAGTTCACCCGCACTACTCGTTTGGGCTTACTAGGTCTATCCAAAGGTTTCTTCCGCCAACAGACCCAACTCACCACCAGGTGGTGATCAGTTGACACCTCTGCCCCTCTCTTCACCCGAGTGTCCAAAACACACGGTTGAAGATCAGATGATACGATCACAAGATCAATCATTGACCTCCGACCCAGGGTGCTCTGGTACCAGGTACACTTATGAGCATCCTTGTGTTCGAACATGGTGTTAGTGATGAACAATCCATGACTAACACAGAAGTCCAACAACATAACACCGCTCGGGTTCAGATCAGGGAGGCCATTCCTCCCAATCACGTCCCTCCAAGTGTCTCCATCATTGCCGACGTGTGCGTTGAAGTCTCCCAGGAGAACAATGGAGTCCCCTGCAGGGATCCCGTCAAGGACCCCATTTAGGGGCCCCAAGAAGGCCGAATACTCTGAACTGATATTTGGTGCATATGCATAAACAACAGTCAGAGTTCCCCCCCCCCCCCCCCCACAGCCTTAAGGCGTAGGGAAGCGACCCTCTCATCCACCGGGGTAAACTCCAACACAGCGGCGCTCAGCCGGGGGCTTGTGAGTATCCCCACACCCGCCCTGTGCCTCACGCCTGACGCAACTCCTGAGTAAAACAAGGTCCAACCCCTATCCAGGAGTTTGGATCCAGAACCGAGGCTATGCGTGGAGGTAAGCCACCCATATGGCAGCGCACCCGACCCCATCGGTCTGCCCTGCGGGTGGTGGGTCCACAGGGGTGGGAAGAATCCACGTTGCCTTTTCGGGCTGAGCCCAGACGGGCTGAGCCCAGACGCTCGCTGGCGGGCCCTCCGTCCAGGCCTGGCTCCAGACGTGGGCTCCGGGCTTCCTCCGGACAGGGTCACATTTTTCTCTTTTCCGTTTTTCATGGGATCTTCTGAACCATTCTTTGTCTGGCCCTTCAACCTGAGACCTGTTTGCCTTGGGTGACCCTACCAGGAGTACAAAACTCCCGACAACATAGCTCCCAGGATCCTTAGGGCACACAAACCTCTCCACCACGATAAGGTGATGGTTCCTTGGAGAGGCCTAAGTTGCCTTAATTGTAAAAAAAATTTTTTAAAGAAATGTTTTAAGTCTAGTCTTGAATAATGAGAGGGTGTTTGCCTCCCAAACTGAGGGAGGTGGTGGTTCCACAATGGAGTGGCTTGATAGCCAAAGGCTCTAGTCCCCGTCCTACTTTTGTGTATTCTAGGAACCACCAGTAGACCAGTATGTTGAGGGCGTAATGCTCTACAGTAGATGGATTATATGGAACTAAAAGTTCCTTCAGATAGGTCGGTGCCTGGCCATGAAGGGCTTTGTAAGTGAGGAGGAGTATTTTAAAATTTATCCTAGCTTTTACAGGAAGCCAGTGCAGAGAAGCTAACACAGAAGAAATATGGTCCTGGGTACTGGTCCTGGTCAGAACACGGGCAAGCAGCCTTCTGGATTAGTTGAAGTGTCTTCAGTGACTTTTTGGGGTCAGCCTGAAAAAAGTGGGTTACAGTACTCTAGACTGGAAGTAATGAAAGCATGAATTAATTTCTCATCATCATTCAACAGAAAGCCCCTGAAAAAAGTGAGTTACATTAATCTAGTCTGGAAGTGATGAAAGCATGGATGTCACAGTTGGGCGTGGCTTGTTCCTGTTGCTGCACCCCAGTCCGAGTCTGCTCCTTTTGCTGCATGCCAGTCCGAGTCTGCTCCTATTGCTGCACCCTAGTCCGAGTCCGCTCCTGTTCCTGCACCCCGGCTTGAGTCTGGTCCTGATCCTGCACCCCAGCCCCAGTCTGATCCTGATCCTGCACCCAAGCACCAGTCTGGTCCTGATCTTGCACCCCAGACCCAGTCTGATCCTGCACCTGTTCCTGACCCTCCCTGGGACCGTTTATGGGACGTCGGAGGCTGTCCCATGAAAAGGGGGGGCTACTATCACGGTTGGGCGTGGCAGTGCTGGTGTGTGGCAGGGAGAGGCCAAGCTTGTGGGTGGAGCCATGGCTCCACTCCTGTTGGTCTTCTCCACACCTGAGACTCATCCACACACCCGTTCTGATCGTCACACCTGAACTTGTTTTGGGCTAATGACCATAAGGCTTTTTAAGCCTGGCTAGATGAGAGCTCGGTGCTGGTTCCTGAGAGAGGGAGAGCGAGCAAGTTTGGTTCCTGTAAGTCTGTTCTGTTTTTCTGCCTTGGTCTGACTGAGTCTTTGTTGCATCTTGCCCGTGTAGTTTGTTTTTTTATTAAAGCTATGGACAAAATGGAGTCTGCGGTGTTCCGCATTTGGGTCCAAACCCCTACCTTCATGCCAATGGATTAATCTTTCCTCATCATTCTGTTTTAATATGCCCGATTCCTAGCAATGTTTCGGAGATGGAAAAAGGCCGTTCTAGAAACCTGTTTTATCTGTGTGTTAAATGACAGATCCTTGTCAAAGATGACACCTAGGTTCCTCGCAGTGGTTTTGGCCTCAAAAGTGATGCCATCCAAGGCTACTATGTCACTGGGCACTACATCCCTAACGTTTTTTGAGCCGAGCACAATGACCTCAGTTTTACCAGAATTTAGACGCAAAAAGTTATTGGTCATCCAATCTTTAATCTCTTTGGTACACATCTGTAATTTTCACAATTGATTGACTTCATTTAATCAATTTAATCAAGAGTTTAATCAAGAGATACAATTGCATATCATCGGCATAACAAAAAAGGAAAAGAAAATGTAAAAAAAAGGTTAAAAAAAAGTAAAACGTAAAGGAAGTCAAGGCGCAACCAGGTGCGGAAGGTCTGGAATGGGATGAGAACCATCACAGGACACGAGAAAGGGCGCAGCACTGTGGAGGGGAATATTGAATGAATGAGCGAATGAACTAAACAGTTTTTTTCAATCGTTTCAGCTCTCCCACAACTCCCGGCTCCTCGTCCCAGGCCTCTCCCGGCCCTGCGGACCACTCCACTGATGCTCCCTCCTCCTGTACGTCTTCTCCATCCACCCCTGCCACTCCTCTCGAGCCCACTCCAAGAGCTGCGAAACTCAACGGCCCCACCTCAACCACTGCACTTCCAACCTCACCACGACTTCCTGCTCCCACCATGACTGAGACCGTCATCACTGCAGACCTGTTGACGACAACGCTGCGGAGGCCCCGTCCCTATAAGGCGGCTGGACCGGATAAGATCTCCCCAAGACTCCTCCGAGCCTGTGCTTCAGAACTAGGGGACCCCCTGCAGCGATTGTTCAACCTCAGTCTGCGGCTGGAGAGGGTCCTGTCACTGTGGAAGACCTCCTGCATCATCCCTGTTAAGGAGCAGTTTATTGTTGGCACACCAGGCGGCCAGGTGTTGTACCTCCTCCCTGTAGGCTGTCTCATCGTTGTTACTGATGAGGCCAATAACCGTTGTGTCGTCCGCAAATTTGATAATGGAGTTGGATCCATGTACAGGTCTGCAGTCATGGGTGAAGAGGGAGTAGAGGAATGGGCTCAGCACACAGCCCTGTGGCACACCTGTGTTGAGTGTGATGGTGGTTGAGCAGTTGTGACCAGAAAGTCCATTATCCAGTAACAAAGGGGGGTGTTGACGCCCAGATCACCAAGTTTAATGATTAACTTGGAGGGGATGACAGTGTTAAATGCGGAACTAAAGTCAATAAACAGCATCCTTGCGTATGTGTTGCTATTGTCCAGATGTGTGAGCACAGAGTGCAGCACAGTGGAGACTGCATCCTCTGTAAATCTATTGCTGTGGTAGGAAAACTGATACGGATCCAGTGTGGGTGGGAGGCAGCTCTTCAGATGTTCCAGGACCAGTCGCTCGAAACACTTCATGATGATGTGCCACAGGACGATTGTCATTCAGGCACGCTGGGCTGGAGTGTTTTGGCACTGTAAAAATGGAGGTGGATTTGAAGCATGCTGGTACAGCTGATTGGGCAAGGGACAGGTTGAAATGTCCGTAAAAACCCCTGTGAGCTTGTCCGCACATGCTCTGAGCACACGCCCTGGGATGCCATCTGGGCCAGCAGCCTTCTGTGCGTTGATATGGCTCAGTGCAGCATGTCCGTCTGTGGAGGTGAGAGAGCAAGGCTGGTTGTCTGCAGGGGGTCTAGTCGTGGTCAGGGTTTCCCTGTTGTCTCTGTTGAAATGAGTGTAAAAGTGATTCAGCTCATTTAGGAAAGACATCTGTGGTTGCTGGGGTGGAGTTGCTGGGTTTGTAGTCAGTTATGGCCTGGATGCCTTTGCCACATGCGTCTGGGGTCTGAGTTGGAGAAGTATTCCTCCACCCTCAGCTTTTAGCAGTGCTTGGCCTTGATGATGCCCCTCCTCAGATTTGCCCTGGATGTGCTGTAGGCTTGTGCGTCTCCAGATTTGAGCTTTAAGCAGGAGCCGCACCTCCTTGTTCATCCATGGCTTCTGATAAGGGTACGTGGTGATCTGTTTCCATGTTGTCACACTGTCGATGGTTGTGTTGATATGGTCCAGCACAGAGGAGGTGCAAGTGTCAATATTTGTATGAGAATCACAGGTAGCCAGAGAAGCAAACATACTCCAGTCTGTGTGTTGGAACTTGTCCTGAAGTACAGTCTGTCCCTGCTGGCCACACCTTGATGTTTTTCACTGTTAGCTTCACACGTTGGATGAGTGTG
The DNA here is from genome assembly GCF_040054535.1 of Antennarius striatus. Classification (NCBI taxonomy): domain Eukaryota; kingdom Metazoa; phylum Chordata; class Actinopteri; order Lophiiformes; family Antennariidae; genus Antennarius; species Antennarius striatus. The sequence goes on from NC_090789.1 coordinate 16,311,001, forward strand.
GAGTATTTGGGGATGAGGAACAAAGAAAGATGGTCTGATTGTCCCAAGTGGGGGAAGGAGGTTGCGGTGTAGGCTCCTGCAATGTTGATGTAAACATGGTCTAAAATTTTGTTTCCTCTTGTGTTGCAGGAAACATGCTGGTGGAATTTAGGGAGCACTGTCTTTAAGTTTGAGTGATTAAAATCACCTGCAACAATAAATGCAGCCTCCAGCTGAGCAGACTGTTGTTTGCTGATGGCTGTGTACAGTTCCTTCATAGCAACTGTAACATCGGCATCTGCAGGGATGTAGGCTAGATGGTGCTGGATTCCTGGCGGGCACCCCCCTCTCCACAGCCAATGATCATCGAGGGCAGTGAGGTGGAGGTGGTAGGTAACTATAAGTACCTGGGACTGCAGCTAGACAGCAGACTGGACTGGTCACTCAATTTGGACTGTGTGTACAAGAAGGGGCAGAGCAGAATGTACTTCCTGAGGAGGCTGGCCTCCTTCAACATCTGTTCTAAGCTCCGTCTCATGTTCTATCAGTCCATAGTCTCCAGTGTGCTGTCATACGCCATCGTGTGTTGGGGTGGCAGGGCCAGGAAAAGAGATATGGACCGTCTTAACAGACTCATCCGAAGAACAGGCTCAGTGGTCGGGCTGAGCCTGGACTCTGTGGAGACACTTCTGCAGAGCAGGACCATGTCTAAAGTCAGGGCTATCATAAATAACACCAGCCATCCCCTGCACACCACCTTCTCCCAGCAGAGAAGCACCTTCAGCGGCAGACTGCTGTCGCACAGCACCTCCACAGAGACGCTGAGGTCCTCCTTCATGCCCCGTGCCATCAGAGGGTACAATGACTCTCTCGGGAGGACCGGGGGGGAGGTGTCAATTTTGTGATATTAGATAGATATTAGATGTTGTGATATTAGATAGTGCGCCTTACATTGTAAGAAGGGTGTACCTTACCCACCGTGTGGGTCTCCTGCTAATTTTCACTTGAGCTTTTTAGTTTTATTTTATTTATTTTATACTGTTTATATTTTAGTTATAATTTAGTATATGTCCTGTTAATGCTACATGTGTCTGTTAGTGTAGTCTATGTATTGTGGTATGTCCTTTGGTGTCAGTGTTTCTTCTTTTTATCCAGTATTTATTCATTATGTAATGCCTGAGCAGTGGAAATGTGCCATTTCCTCAGGGATTAATAAAGGATATATCTATCTATTTACCTGTCTATCTAACATGGATTGTTTCCTTAACAAATTACCTAGAGGAAGCATTCATTCATTCATTTTCCAACCCGCTTAATCCGCTAACGCAGGTCGCGGGGTAGCCAGTGCCTATCCTGGCAGTCTCAGGGCGCGAGGCGGGGGACACTCCGCGGAGCCACATAGAAACAAACAACCAACCATTCACACACACACACACACACTCCTATGGTCAATTTGGGACCGGCCAATCAACCTGAAGCGCATGCTTTTGGAGGTGGGAGGAAGCCGGAGAAAACCCACGCAGACACGGGGAGAGCATGCAAACTCCGCACAGAGCGGGACTCGAACCCGGGTCCGCCGTGTTGTGAGGCAGCAGCGCTAACCACTGCGCCACCGTGCCGCCTAGAGGAAGCATGTATATGATAAACAATATTGGACCAAGAACTGAGCCTTGAAGAACTCCATAGCTAACTGTAGTGGACTGGGAGGAGTCGTTATCAACGTTAAAAAAACTGGGAACGGTCACTTAAATAGGACTTAAACCACATCAATGTTGATCCCTTAATGCCAATTGTTTTGTCCAGTTATGATATAAGAATATTGTGTCCAATTGTGTCAAAAGCCGCACTAAGGTTCAAGAGAACCAAGATAGAAGTGGTTAGAAGGTCGTTACTAACCTTGACAAGTGTCATTTCCGTACTATAATGTTCCCTAAAATCTGACAGGAAATTCCCAAATAATTGGATCTAAGGAAATCACATAACTGATTAGCGACTATTTTCTCCAAAATCTTACATAAGAATGTGAGATTTGATATGGGTCGATAATTATTTAGAACAGCAGGTAAGGTTTTTTGAGAAGTGGCTTGATTACAGCTACTTTGAAGGACCATGGTACGTGTCCAGTTGATAATGACAGGTTAATTATATCAAGGAAGTGGTTGCTAAGTAAAGATAAGGCGTTTTTGATGAGTTTTGTTGGAATTGGCCAACAGATAGAATGATGGTTAGCTGAGGAGACTATTTTAATCAGCTGACTCATCTGTATTTGAGAAAAGACATCCATAGAACCAAAAGGGTCAGGAGTCAGATGTATGTTTTCCGGATCTAAGGGATCTAAAGAAGGACTAGATTTGGTGGAGGACAGAATGCCATTAATTTTGTGTCTGATGAGCAGGATCTTATTGAAGAAATTCATAAAATCATTGCCGTGCAAACTTGATGGAATACTTGGCTCATATGCACTATGGTTCTTTGTCAGTGTGGATATAGTACCAAACAGGAATCTGTGATTGTCTTTATTGTCCTTGATTAGTGATGAATAATAGGCTGCTCTAGCGGAACTAACTACTTTCTTGTATTTATGTAAACTATCTTGCCACGCAGAGCGGTGTTGTCCTAGTTTAGTAGAATGCCATTTCTTCTCAAGTTTTCAGGAATGCTGCTTTAATTGGTGGGTATGAAAATTAAACCAGGGAACTTGCATCCCCTGTTTTATAGTCTTATTTTTTAGTGGAGCAATTAAATCTAACGTTTTTCGCAGAGTCTGTAGTAATGTCAACAAACTCATCAATTTGAGATGGACTAACATTAACTGAGTTTAGAAAATGACCCGCTGTGTAGTTCAGATGTGGGATTAAATTAAGCATACTTGGGATTTCTTCCCTGAATTTAGAAATAGCATGGTCTGATAAATTTCTAGTATAAAACTTTTTTGCAGGAAGAGAATTACACAATAGGGGAATGTCAAAAGTTATCAGGCAGTGGTCAGAAAGGATAAGATTTTGTGGAAAGACCAGTAACTCTTCAATTTCAATCCAATAAATCAGGGCTAAATCCAGAATATGCTTAAACTTGTGAGTAGATTCCTGTACACACTGACTAAAGCCTAGGGAGTCTACGAACAACAAGAATGTTCTACTGAGACTACCATTTCTGCCATCCACGTGAATATTGAAATCACCAACAATAATAACCTTATCAGTTTTAAGAATTAAACTAGTTAAGAAGTTTGCAAATTCAAATAGAAAGTCACTGTATGGACCCGAAAGACAATAAATTATGAAAAATAATAGAGGGTGAAGTAGTTTCTGGATTGGGTTTCATAGGCTCAGACTAAGAATAGAATGAATTAAAGATCATTTTTGGTTTAGGGTTCAATTGTAGTGAAGGATTAAAAATAGATGCAACTCCTCCACCTCTGCCTGAGACTCGAGGGATCTGAACATTTAGGTGACTACTCATCCTCACTTAGCCAGGCTACCATTAAACAGAATACTGTAAATCTATATGATAACCTTTTTTTCTCTCGCTTTTTTAGTTTCAGCTCCTCTTCTTCTTCTTCTTTTCCTTTCGGCTTTTCCCTTCAGGGGTCGCCACAGCGAATCAATTCCCTCCATCTAGCCTTGTCCTTTGAATCATCTTCTCTCACACCAATTACCTGTGGTGGAAAGTTTTTAATACAATAAAATAATATAGTAAAACAATATCATCTAAGTGAACCAAAGATCTGGATTGTTGTGTGTGTCATATTATTCAGCTCTTGTGAAGGTGGCCCCAGGATGTCTCGAGGTCATGAAGATGCTGCATGAAAATAATTCCTGTTAGACCATATTTAGAGATGCTTGCATGACTGTGGGTATCCTTGGAAGAAGTTAGACACTGACAGAAGCAGCTAGCCAGATCATTTCAGACACTACCTGAAATTAGAATGTATGTTTCTGCACAGGGTCATCCAGAGAATGTCTGCAGCAGATCCTCACAGGGTTCACGTGACTGATTATATTATGTCATCAAATAGTTTTGTGAAACTGTCGACTTGATATTTTTGGTAACGTCTGGAGGTCATGTCGTACCAACTGAGAGCCCGTAAAGAACTGGTTGAAAGCAGATGGGCCGTGGTTAATACCTCCCCCTAGTCACACCTTTAGGGTATAAAAAGAGATGTGATCCATTTTTTAGTTTGTACTTGAAGTTTTTTTAGTACCCAGAGTACTCTGCAACAACACACCGGAGGACTTTTTCATCGTCCCCAGAGCTCTCATCATGCTTAGATAAGTATTTGTTGAACTTGTCTGTTTGTTGAACCTGTCTGTCTGTCAATATCATCGATGATGTTATTGGACTCATGCTCAACCTATTGATGATATTATTGTACTGCTACTCAACCTATACATGATTTGAATGGACAAATAAATATCTTGTATTTTACACTGTCTCCTGTCCTTAAGAAAAACGAAACCCCACCACATACCTTCATGTCTTCCCTCATTTCATCCATAAACCTCCTATTTGGTCTTCCTCTGGGCCTCCTGCCTGGCAGTTCAAAACTCAGCATCTTTCTACCAATATATTCACTATCTCTCCTCTGGACATGTCCAAACCATCTCAGTCTGGCCTCTCTGACTTTATCTCAAAAACCTCGAACATGTGCTGTCCCTCTGATGTACTCATTCCTGATCCTATCCTTCCTGGTCACTCCCAGAGAGAACCTCAGCATCTTCATCTCTTCTACCTCCAGCTCTGTCTCCTGTCTTTTCTTCAGTGACACTGTCTCTAGACCAAACAACATCGCTGGTCTCACCACAGTTTTGTACACCTTTCCTTTCATTTTAGCTGAAACTCTTCTATCACACATCACACCTGACACTTTCCTCCACCCGAAGTTCCATCCTGCCTGTACACGCTTCTTCACCTCTTTTCCACACTCTCCATTGCTCTGGACTGTTGAGCCTAAGTACTTAAAATCCTCCACCTTCTTGATCTCTTCTCCCTGTAACCTCACTCTTCCACTTGGGTCCCTCTCATTCACACACATGTACTCTGTCTTACTGCGGCTAACCTTCATTCCTCTCCTTTCCAGGACAAACCTCCACCTCTCTAGCTTCTCCTCCACCTGTTCCCTGCTCTCACTACAGATCACAATGTCATCTGCAAACATCATAGTCCATGGAGATTCCTGTCTAACCTCTTCTGTCAGCCTGTCCATCACCATAGCGAACAAGAAGGGGCTCAGAGCTGATCCCTGATGTAGTCCCACCTCCACCTTGAACTCCTCTGTAATACCTACAGCACATCACACCACTGTCTTACAGTCCTCATACATGTCCTGCACCGCTCTAACATACTTCTCTGCCACTCCAGACTTCCTCATACAATACCACAGTTCCTCTCTGGGCACCCTGTCATAAGCTTTCTCCAGATCTACAAAAACACAATGCAGCTCCCTCTGGCCTTCTCTGTACTTTATCAACATCCTCAAAGCAAATGCTGCATCTGTAGTACTCTTTTTTGGCATGAAACCATACTGCTGCTCACAAATGTTCACTTCTGCCCTTAGTCTACCTTCCACTACTCTCTCCCATAACTTAATTGTATGGCTCATCAGCTTTATTCCTCTGTAGTTGCCACAACTCTGCACATCTCCCTTGTTCTTAAAAATGGGCACCAGCACACTTCTCCATTCCTCAGGCATCTTCTCACTATCTAAGATCCTGTTGAACAACCCAGTCAGAAACTCTACTCCCACCTCTCCTAGACACTTCCAAACCTCCACAGGGCTTACTGCCTTTCCACTGTTCATCCTCTTCAATGCCCTCCTCACTTCATCCTGACTAATCTTTGCTACATCCTGGTCCACAACAGTCACCTGTTCTAGTCTTTGTTCTCTCTCATTTTCCACGTTCATCAACTCTTCAAAGTACTCTTTCCATCTTCCCATCATACTACCGGCACCTGTCAACAGACTTCTGTCCCTATCCTTAATCACCCTAACCTCCTGCACGTCCTTCCCATCTCTATCTCTCTGTCTTGCCAACCGGTATAGATCAGTCTCTCCCTCCTTACTGTCCAACCTAGCATACAAGTCATCATAAGCTTCTTGTTTGGCCTTTGCTACCTCTACCCTCACCTTATGCTGCATCTCCCTGTACTCCTGTCTACTGTCCTCAGTCTTCTCAGTGTCCCACTTCCTCTTGGCTAACCTCTTTCTCTGTATACACTCCTGTACCTCCTCATTCCACCACCAAGTCTCCTTATCTACTTTCCTTCCAGATGACACACCAAGTACTCTCCTACCTGTCTCCCTGATCACATTAGCTGTAGTTGTCCAGTCATCTGGAAGCACCTCCTGACCACCCAGAGCCTGTCTTAACTCCTTCCTAAAAGTCATGCAACAATCTTCCTTTTTCAGCTTCCACCATTTCGTCTTCTGCTCTGCCTTTGCCCTGTTGATCTTTGTCACCACCAGAGTCATCCTACACACCACCATCCTATGCTGTTTGGCTACACTCTCTCCAGCACTACTTTGCAGTCACTGATCTCTTTCAGGTTACACCGTCTACACAAGATATAGTCTACCTGTTTGCTCCTACCGCCACTCCTGTAGGTCACTATATGTTCCTGCCTCTTCTCGAAGAGAGTATTCACTACAGCCATTTCCATCTTTTTTGCAAAGTCAACTATCATCTGTCCTTCTGCGTTCCTCTCCCGGATACCAAACCTGCCCATCACATCCTCATCGCCTCTGTTTCCTGCACCAACATGTCCATTGAAGTCTGCTCCAATGACAACTCTCTCACTTCTAGGCATGCTCTGCATCACTTCATCAAAGTCCGATCAGAATTTCTCCTTCTCCTCCAGCTCACATCCTACCTGTGGAGCATACCCGCTAACAACATTGAACATCACACCTTCTATTTCTAGCTTCAGACTCATCACTCTATCCAACACTCTTTTTACCTCCAGGACATTCCTAACAAACTCCTCCTTCAAGATAACTCCTACTCCATTTCTCTTCCCATCTATACCATGATAGAACAACTTGAACCCTGCTCCTAAACTTCTAGCCTTGCTACGTTTCCATCTGGTCTCCTGTACACACAGTATGTCGACCTTCCTCCTCTGCATCATGTCAACCAACTCTCTACCTTTTCCTGTCATAGTTCCAACATTCAACGTCCCTACACTTAGTCCTATACTCTTAGTGTTCCTCTTCTCTTTCTTCGAGCGAACGCACTTTCCTCCTCTCCTTCTTCGACCAACAGTATTCCAATTTCCACCGGCGCCCTGTAGGTCAACAGCGCCGATGGCGGTCGTTGTTAACCCGGGCCTTGACCGATCCGGTTTGGAAGTCATAGGTTTGATTCGCATCTTTGATTTGGCAAAAGTTTTACGCCGGATGCCCTTCCTGATGCAACCCTCTGTATTTATCTGGGCTTGGGACTGGCACAATAAGACACTGGCTTGTGTCCTCTTGCGGCTACATTGGCTTGGGATATCTGAATACACTTTTTTTAAAATTTTTGTAATTATTATCGTGTGGCTTACATAGAGATTTGATACTATAGTGATCCTGGCAGTTTAATAGTGTCTGGTTGATTGTGACTAATACGGTTACCCTCATAAGAAAAAAAATAAAATAAAAAGGGGGGGATGTGGTAGATACAGAGTCACACAACACAGAAATATACACCAAAATACACTATAATGCTTATACATAAACATCATATAGACACATACATACATTATTCTACACATTGCTTTTGAAACTATTAAAACTTTGCTACAGCGGGCACCGGCTTTGACTCTCCCAGACTATGAGAAACCGTTCCAGTTGTTTGTGTAATGTCGTCAGGGACATGCAGTAGGGATGTTAGGCCAGAAAACAGGTATAGGTACACATGCTCAACCAATTTCCTATTATTATGTTGCACTAACGCCGGTAGAACTAGGTTTGCCAGAATGCTATCAGCACCTGGCTGCCGCTCATTTGTTGTATGAAAAAGCATCAGCTCTTACTATGGGCTATTCGATAGCGATTTTATCACATCATAAGTTGATAAACTTAATTGAAAGAGGAAAATTTGTGTTAACCGCACAACGGTTGACTGACTATCACCGACTTCTTGGATACCCGGATGTGACATTGCATGTCTGCAGGGTGAAGAACCCAGCAGACTCCATTCCACTCCCGTTTGAGGGAGAACCACATGACTGTGTGGCTGAGGCAGAGAGATATGCTAAACTAAGGTCTGACCTGGGTTCTATCCCTTCGGAGTCAGCCGACATGACTCTGTTCGTGGACGGCTCCTGCTACAGAGATGGGGAAGCACTCAGAGCAGGTTGTGCAGTTATTGAGTTCAAACATGGCAAAACTGAGATTGTTCGAATGGAAGAGTGTGTGCAGCCGTGTTCCAGCCAGTTGGCAGAACTAAAGGCTTTGACGTCTGCATGTGAGTATGCACACGGTAAAAACGCTAACATCTACACAGATTCTTCCTATGCACATGGGGTGTGTCATTTGGTTGGTGCAGCGTGGAAGGGAAGAGGTTTCAGAAAAACTGACGGCTCTCCCATTCAGCACCGTGACCAGATCATGAAATTATTAATGGCAATGATGAAACCAAGATCCTTAGCCATAATAAAGTCTGCTGCACATCAGAAAAATGATTCATGGGTTGCCAAAGGAAATGCAGCAGCAGATGAAGCAGCCAAAAGTGCAGCTTCAGTGAACAATAAACATATAATGGTAACTCATGCTGTGGACTTTGAGGAACAAATAACTTCTAAAGATTTGATATTGTTACATGAAGAGGCTCCAGAAGCAGAATGCCATTTATGGCTTCAGAGAGGAGCTTCTAAAGATGCTAAAGGATTGTGGAGAAATCACAAGGGGCTATTTGTTGCACCTGGTGGACTCCTACCTTTACTGATCAATGAGGCTCATGGGGTAGGCCATGAGTCTAGAGGCGAAGTGATGAGAAAAATTCGAGAATGGAATTTTTGGGCTCCTAAACTACAACATGTTGATGAAGTGATTGGCCGATGTGAAACATGCTTAAAAAGTAACATTCGAAAAGGAGAAACACCTCCTGCTGGAGGAAACACCTCCAGCACCTGAAGGACCTTTTCCTCACCTGGTCATGGACTATGTTGATATGGTGAGACCAGTGCAAGGGAAGAGGTATATGTTGGTGGTGATTGATAGATTCAGCAAGTGGGTTGAAGCGACACCGTCCAAACACAAAAATGCAGAAACTGTTGCAAAGTTTCTGTGCCGTGAAATCGTTCCGAGGTTCGGGATTCCACTAAGAATAAGTTCAGACAATGGAAAGGAGTTTGTGGATAAAACCGTGAAATGCATGTTGCAGAAGTTAGGAATCAAGCAGAGATTTGGATGTGTGTACAATCCTCAGAGTCAAGGTATTGTGGAGAGAGTGAATGGGATTTTGAAAAACAAACTTTTCTAGGTGTACATAAAGGTGTTCAGACGGAAGTGGAACATCCCCCGACGGGAGGGTCCTGTCACAATCCGCTCCTTGTTTTCCCCTCATCCGCCCAGCTCTACCTGCCTTCCACTCCAAACTCATCAGTGCAACTGCCTTCACCTGTGTTTCCTCACCTGATTATCACCTGCCTGCTCAGTACATATACCCTGCCGTTCCTCTCAGTCTCTGCCAGATTGTCTTTGTGTCATGCATAGCTCTCTCGCGTTGATCTCCGGACTGCTTTCTCGGTTACGACCCTGCCTGTCTTCAACCAGTCTTCCTCGTCTCTGCCCCGGTAAACTGACCAGCCTTCTGTCCTTGACTAGTCTGCCTGCTCGTTCCTTGTCTGATACCTGTCACCTGGGATTCCTGTTCACGGAGACTGTTTTTCTGGAATATTGCTGCCATTCTGTGCGAACCTCAGAATAAACTGTTGGACTATTTCTGCTCTGGTCTCAGTCTGTGCGGTACGTGGGTCCTACCTCTGACCCGTTACAGGTCCGTATGAGGTGGTAAGAGCCACTTCCACTGCAGTGCAGGTCAAAGGATCCCCTACGTGGTGTCATTTAAAGCATTGCTTAAAAGCACCCATTGACATACTCAGTGAAAAAGATGGAGGCCAGGGGAAGGATTCCCTGGAAGGGGGGAATGCTCCTTCTTCTCCTCCTGGTTATGATGGGGATGATGATACAGCACAGTTTCCAGTTATTCAATTCCCCAAAGAGAAGTGATACCAATAATGATGTTAATAATCTACAGAGCAGAATTAGAAGGGAGATAAGGAGTGGTCCTGGACGTCACAGGCTGGATTCACACTAACAGACCTTTTCCAACTCCTACAGCTCCATTGACAGCCAAAGGTGCTGAAGGCCCACCAGGCCTGAGACAGGTGGACAGGTCCCTTCCAAGTGACTGAGCGAGCAGGAACTGCAGTCCGTTTGCTGGGAAAGGGGGACACGTGTTGCCACACTTCATCTACCAGACCAGCCAGGGCTGTCCAAGGATCTGCTCTCCCTCCAGCGGCTGGTGAAGGTGCCACTCCAGACCCTGATCTGGAAACAAAGGTTGCAGCTCTTGCAACCCCAGAGAGTTCCTCGGCTGAGGAACCAACAAAGGCAACGGCCTCAACTGAGGACATTGTGTGTTGAGTCGTTGAGGATGTCGGTTGTTTTGGTGTGAGAGGAAAAGATCCAGACAACTCATCCCAGAGGAAAAGATGAGTGAGGCGTCCCTCTACAACGCGCACAGCGGCGGTGGGAACTCCTGCCAGAACTCACCCACCGGTGTGAGGGGAAGTCTGACTACAAAGGGGGGTGGATGTATAGATTCCACTCGTCTCAATGTCAGTGAAGCATGGAGATCCTCACACCATTAGGGGTTGGGCCCTGGGGGAATGTCCTTATTGCCATGCAGCCAAGTACGGGACGAGAACACTGTGAAGGACTGATAACTTTGTGTCACCAAGAAGTTTTTCAGTGATAATTCATAAACTCACTACTACATATTGTTCAGTTTTTCAGTAATCTTTGTTTTTCAGTAATCAGAATGTCATAATTCATATTAGAAGTGTGTTTACTTGATTGATCTGTAGTTTAAAACCTTTTAAAAATCTTTTTTTAATAATGAAATAAAATGAATCATGAATTATTTTGAAATTTGGCAATGATACATCTATAGATGAAAGGGTCATGTTCAAATGTTTGGAGGCTACTAAGTTTGGATTGTCTTCTCTGCAGGCTAAGAAAGCGATCGCTCAGTGAGGGTCACAGAGGAATTTTTTCCCCAAGGGGTTTTCGCCTCCGTCTGCTGTGAAGAATAGTGAGACAGTAGTCATAGATCTGCGCCATCTTTGTTAAAAATTGGATTGTTGCATTTTATTAAAATTCAAAGTTTTGGTCCGTGGCTTAAAAGCCATGGATGGGGGGTATGTGGTGGAAAGTTTTTAATACAAGAAAATAATATAATAATATAATAAAATAATATCATTTCTTGACCCAAAAATCTAGAGTGTGTGTGTCAGATCTTTCAGCACTTGGCAGAAACAGCCCCAGGAAGTCTCGAGGTCATGAAAGATTCTGCAAGAATCTAATCTGTTTTTAGAAGTGTTTGCGTAAATGTCAGTATCTGGTAATAATTTTGTATGCACTAAATGTCCGCGTGACTGATTACGTTATGTCATCAGCCATGTGAAACTGTCGACTAGATGTCTCTGCTAACTTCTTGAGGTCATGATGTACCTACTGAAACTGGGGGAAAGATTAGTGGAGAGCAAAGGGAATGAAGTTAAACAACTGATTCGCACCTCCCATAGTTACGCCTTTAGAGTATAAAAAGAGATGTGATCCATGTTTTAGTTTGCACTTGAAGTTTTTCCTGTACCCAGAGTACTCTGCAACAACACACCGGAGGACTTTTTCATCGTCACCAGAGCTCTCATCATGCTTAGATACGTATTTGTTGAACCTGTCTGTCAATATCATCGATGATATTATTGGACTCATACTCAGCCTATTCATGATATTATTGTACTGCTACTCAACCTATACATGATTTGAATTGACAAATATCTTGTATTTTACACTGTCTCCTGTCCTTAAGAAAAACAAAACCCCCACCACATGAGTGTTTAGTGTTCTTGAAGTTTCATCTAATGAAAAATAGTAAAATGTTCTAAATATGATTGGAGTGTTTTTTTGTGTGCAAAAAATCTTCTTCTGAAGCAATTTAGTGCTTCATCTAATGTAAAATTGTAAAATGTTTGAATGTGATTAAAGTGTTTTTGCAAAAAAAAAAAAAAATCTCCTAACATAGGAGATGCCTTACCCTATATTCACGTGATTCCTTCTGCCAGATGCGCCATTATTGGTTGTCCGCCATGTTGGTTGGGCGCTTGATTGACAGGTAGTGGGTGGAGTTGGTGACACCGTGAGATTTTTTGAGGAGAGCTTATTGAAATATATAGGTGGGGAGATATATATACATGCATGCATACATACACAACACACACACACACACACACACACATACATATGAATAGTGATTAATGGGAATCACTATTCTCATGACAGTTAGATAATAGTCCATTGTGGTTGTGTTTATGAAACAACAAAACCGTGTACCAACATTTCTCTATACCTAACAATATACAACTTCACCAACGTTTTAAAAACATGTAAGAATTTTCATTCTTAAATTGGTTAAGAATAATCAAAATGAAATCAGAATGACTTGAAGGTATGTAGCATCAATGTAAGCATTTTGCAGGTTGAAATAAAGAGTACGTATAACTTTATAACTTATTTATAACTTTATTTACCTTTATTAAAGTGGATAAATAATAAAAATATTTGATATTTATCTAGATGCTGTGATGCATCCTCTTTATTAATAACCTTTATATGCAAGATTCTAGAAAATAGTTGCAGAAAGATTAAAGATTTTATAATATTATTCTTATTGTATATTGTCCTTTGTAATGTTTTCGATAATAAGGAAACAATGGGCCTCAACCTTATATTATGCATTGTATTTATTTCTAACCAAGCCTTATACCGGGCGGCACGGTGGTGCAGTGAGTAGCGCTGTTGCCGCACAACAGGGCGGGTTCGGATTCGAGTCCCGCTCTGTGCGTAGTTTGCATGTTCTCTCCATGTCTGTGTGGGCTCTCTCCAGCTTCCTCCCACCTCCAAAAACATATGCTTCAGGTTAATTGGCTGATCCCAAATTTCCCGTAGGGGTGAATGTGTGTATGTGGTTGTCCATCTTTGTGTGTGGCTCCGCGGTGCACTGGCGTCGTGCCCGGAGTGTCCCCCGCATCACGCCCTATGCCAGCTGGGACAGTCTCCAGCTCCCTGTGACCCGCTGCAGCGGACGAGGCGGTAGAAAATGAATGAATGAATGAATGAATGAAGCCTCATACCAGTAAAGTTAAGGTGTTTAACACTTGGGCGGCAGTGGCTCAGTGGTAAAGCGGGCGGTAGAGCGGGTCGTCCTATGATTTAAGATCGGCGGTTCGATTCCCGCTCACGCCCCCCCAAAAATACCTGGAGGTGAGCTGACAGTGGGAGGTGTCAGCTCATCTCCGGAGCACTGCCGAGGCACCCTTGAGCAAGGTGCCGTCCCCTTTACAAATTGCTCATTTGAGGCGCACCAAGAAGGAGCTGCCTGCCACTCTACCTCCCCTGCATGCCTACAGGCCCCTTTGTGTGTGTGTGTGATACAGGGGCCTATACTCACAAATATGTATGCATGCGTTTGTAATCAGTAGCTAGAGTGTGCTTTCTTAATTTCCCTTCAGGGATCAAACCAGTATATAAAATTAAAAAAAATAAATAAATAAAAACTTTTCCATGTCACACCTCTTCTGTATTACTTTTTGGAGCACCATGTGTGAGGGTCTCTACATTTTTTTCAAAATGTGCTAAAGAAAAATGAGAAATGACAAAGCATTGCAGAAACCAGACCACATTTCATATATACAGTATAACCTGAGGGAAATATCAATCCCATTTGGATACACCAGCTGCCTCAAAGCAGAGATAGACACACATACGAACACAGACACACAGACACAGACACGCACACACACACGCACACTCATGCACACACAGGCACACACACACACACACACACACACACACACACACACACACACACACACACACACACACACACACACACACACACACACAACAGGTGCATACACATAAATGTATTCATGCATGTGAAGCCGGGATAAGTAACACACAGACTTCAAATGCAATTTTTTGTGGGTCTTTATTGTGTTCCCCAAATCAAGATATAATATTGGAAATAATTATAAATGAAATTTAAGGTGTTGAATAAATTTGTCAATTTACCAAAAGAAAATATGTAGAAAAATACGTATGAAAATACGACAGTGGCACCTCTGGCTACAGAGAAAATAGACAACATTCATATCAATGCCCTGTATAATTACAACACAGTATTTTAGTCTGTAAACAAAACAAATCATGTCCATATTATAGTTAGCAAAAGAAATACAGAGCATGAATCCCGAACTTGTCTTCAGTCTCTTACCTAGCTTAAACACACTGAGCTCCGGTAACACACATGCTAATGTGATCCACCAGCATCAGCAATCCTAAACTTGGCATCTGTACACAAAACATGGTTCTATGACAACATCGTACAACCTTACAATAACGGATGTGTATTTTGTGCAAACTTATCGTTAAACAACCTGTTAACGTCCAGAAATCGTCTCAAGGTCGGCACCGGTAACTCAACTCTGTGAAACAAACCCGCACGATACCGTTTACTTCCGGTATTTTCCCCGAAAGCGCGCGTCTCCCAGAGACCGTCACTCTGCCCCCTGCTGTCCAAAGTTAATTCTTACTGCAGGACTACTACAACTGAGAATATATTAATTACAGTGGTTTTTATTCCCTGAGTATCTTTAAATAGTTTTACCACCTGGTTACACATGTATACAAGCTTTTTCACATTCACATGGAGGAACATTCGCATAACATACAATACATCTGTCCATGCATGCAGTGACCAACTTCATTTACACTCATACATGACCACTTAGTCATTTCCCCTTTTTGTCTTGTAACAAAAGTCTGGTCTCCTGACTGTTAGCAGTTGGATCATCCCAGTCTGGAAGAACGCTTGTTTGTGTTCATGTGGCAGCTTCACATGATTCATAACCTCCTGCTCCAATTGAAGTCTCTAAAGGCAGCAGGATAATAATTTATCTTGTGTAGCAGGTGGTGCACACAGAAATTAAACTTGTGAAGCTTAATCTTTTCTCAGACCCACTACGAATATCACATAGTTTCCATATGTATCCTGTTTTTGGTTTATGCTGCTTGTACAGCTTTCCTCTGCATAAGTCATCTGTAGTCGGGTAATAAATGCACATAAGCTTCACTTCTTGTCGTTTCTTTTGTTTGTTTTTTATTTCCCTCCTTCTTCAGCCCTGCTCTCATCTATTCTTCTCTAAAGTCTTTGTTAGATCTCAAACTGCCTCATGATTTTTGTAGTGTTGTATGCTTGTACTGCACATTTCTGACAGACACCGTCGTATAAATCCAGGTTACATCGTGCAATTATCACTTAAAGATACAGATGTTCCTATATTCAAATCATTTTTCTGTTACCAGCTGCCACAATTATTATATTTTCTCTGACTGCTATGATCTCCAAAAACCTTTTGTGATAAAAAAAAATTGTACAGATTCATATGATATATCTGTACTGTAGAGACAAAGGTAGGGTGGCAACACCTATATACATTACTTAGAGTATAACTTCCATTTATTTTCGTTACATCATTTGCTCTTCAGGTCACTGCTTCAATTTGTATATTGTTTTAAGATTATCAACAACAGTTTCCTCTAGGAACTCATTTTTTGGTACATACTGTGGGATGGAACGTAGAAATCAATATCCAGTCCGGTTTTGTTTAATATGCGGAGAGACAACTATGAAAACGTGAGTGCTCTGGCAAGCCTGGGCACCGCTGCGGAGGGAGACGGCATCCGAAGAAGGAGCCTGCTGTCCGGATCTACTTTCCACCGGCATCATTTGCGTCCGACAGAGACTAGTTGGTGAGGAATCACCACCGATTACGTATTATTTTTGCATTTTATGTAGTGAAGCTAGACTGTTGGATTTTCACAGAGGAGATGCCGCTTCAGTAAAGTCTTAGCTTTGAAAATTTCCTTCATACTTCGTCGTCTATACCAAAAGCGATATATTAAAATGTAATGTTAGCTAGTTATTTTCGTCAGGATTGTTAAAGCTATAGCTATCAAGTGAGGGAAGACATTTTTCTTTTTCTTTTTTCAAACTGCCTTCTGGTGGGTGTCTTTGCTTTAAAGTCAGACATTCTGATTGATTCGAGTTTGAGAGAAATTCAGCTTCTGAAGAGACCACTCACTGCGCCAAAATGGGGGTAAGAGCTGCGTTATATCTTTTAATTGACCTCGCTAATATACTGTAAAATATTTGTTCTGGTTAAGCTAGTCGTTCAGTTGGTATTTGTTTTCTGGCAGTCTGTAAGCTTGTCTGTGAAAGAAAAGGCCAGGAGCAACAAGAATAGTGCTGAATAAAATTGTTAAAATTATACTGTGGGATATTCCATATATGACTGATCTAAACAAGCCCCTACAGGTGATAAAACTCTTTAAATGCTGCATGAATTATCTACTATAAAGGGATTGTAGCTAATTGCTCGATGCAAGTCAATAAGTTACATAAAGTATCGGTTATGAGCATGAATGAGCACATCAAATCAGTGTGGTTCAAATTACTCTGATTGATTGATCTCATGGGGTATTTAAATGGATGTTTGTCTGTGTCGTTTTCTGTTTAATATGCGACAAATTCGTTAATCCGTCGAGTTGGACTACGACAGAACCGGAGCAGGGTGGTTCTGCGTTACTATAAATATATCCAGTATCTAAGACCTGTTCCCTTCTTAAAGCTTTCAACGCAAGAACTAATATATTACTGCTCCTGTCATCACTTTTAGAGAAAATATATGTATAAGAATAAGAATTGGGGGATTGTAACGCAAGAATAATGTAACGAGTAACAGAACAAAATGTGAGAACGGGCCCAGTATGCCGAACTCCGCCATTTCTAATAACTAGTGGGTTGATGGATTTATGACTCAGTAGCCACAGAATGACTGACAGATGTTCTGTGTCAGTTCCTCAAAACGAAATACCGTTACCCGAACACCGGGTGTTGGAGCCGCTGCAGACGGATGAGGATATATTCGCAGCTCCTCACTGAACAACTGGCCAGACTGCGTGTATTGACACGGGAATATCCAGTCAGCAAAGAAAGCGTTTTTAAATGACATAAAGAGGTGGAGAAACGGACTTGTGAAAATGTAACCTGCTGGTGAAAAAATCTACAGACTTGTCTGCAAAATATGTTGTCATCCCTTCAAATCTGACTGAAAGAACTCTTAAAAATCAAATATTCTATGCCATAAAGACAGATGCAAATTCATATTATTATTTGGAATGTAAGGAAATCAGGTCCTTAGAATGGGGGCGGGGACACCATGAAGTACAGTTTTCTCTTTTCTTTTTTTTGTACTATTTGGGCCATTTTTATTCAAACATTACATAATGCAGTGGAGTATTGTGTTACTGTCAGCAACAGTGCTGGGCTTGGTAAGGGTGTAAAGGCAGCTTAGGTTTGAGTGTGAAATTGACTCACACAAGTGCGTCAAAATGGTTTCAGTCTTGGTCTGCCTTCCTCATCTTAAACCCAGCTGCCCTGCAAAAAGTCAGTGGTCTGCCAGCTCATGGAGGACATCCTAAGTTCTAGTGAACTTAGGCTCCCTGACGCTGTCATATAAATGATTTTTACTGTAGATAACTCGCTCAATTTAGCTCCACAGCACAATGTGTTGGATGTTCTATGGACAAGATGGACAACAGTTTCTCCTCTGCTTCACATCTGGGTTTGGTAGTGTAAATGAAAGATCATTTTGACTGAGTTACATGGGGTGCACTGATGTCCACTAGATTGCTGGAGGGGAATCCATGTATGTGTCTGACTAAGGCACCAAAGAAATGAGTGGTGTGTGTGTGTGTGTGTGTGTGTGTGTGTGTGTGTGTGTGTGTGAGTGCGTGCGTGCGTGCGTGCGTGCGTGCATGTGTGTGTGTGTGAAGGGGGGGGGGGGGTGAATGGCAGTGGAGGTTGGGAGACCAGAGGGAGTTTCGGTTGACAAGGCAACTGGGGCTATTTGAGCTGTGCAATCGATTGTTAGGGACTTTTTATGCAGGAGGGAATGATCGGGATGTTGGATGAGAGGATGGAAGAGCAGAAGTGAAGGTCATCCACTCAAACCATTACAGAAATGTACTGTCTTGTTGAAAACCACCAATATCCAGTGAATATACCTGTATACAGTATGTAGAGAGATGTTTATGTGGTGAGTCACCTTGATGACAGAAATATGCAGGAATGCGGAGGTGAGGCTGCCCAAACGCAGTGATGACACTGAAGAAGTAAAAATATTGAGACTTGAAGAGGAAAATAGAAAGATGACCATTGAGATACAAAAATGAATACGTCTGTTGATATCCCACAATTCACATGGTTCAACGGCTCCTACAGGAGAACAAATCTCTTTAGAGGATGTGTACATATTTGTGGACATGATTTTGTGTGTCTGGGCTTGCGCTAGCCATTCGCCACTTCACCATAGGTGAAGTAAATTCCAGATAGGCTACAAGGTTTTTAGACTGTGTAGCCACAGTGGCGTTCTTATTTTTACGGAAAAAAGGCTAAAACTTTCAACTTTTTTCACTCGCTAGCGGTGCTCGCTATTTCCGCTAGGCTATTTCTGCTACCGAGCGGCGCTAGTGCCGCTATTTCCGCTATCGAGCGGCGCTAGTGCCGCTATTTCCTTTAGCGAGCGGCGCTAGCGAAACTAGCGCCGCCATATCGGCATGCCGATGGAATTTAGCCGAAGCATGCCAACGGAAATAGCCGAAGTGACCTGAACGCTCCCGACCATTAAATATGCATTCGGGTCATGACCTCCTCTTGTCCAATGAAGAACAAAAATATTGTTATTTTACGAATTGGTGTAAGCCAAGGCGAGGATGATCTATCAAAAGAATCAGAATCAGAAATCAGAATCAGAAAAGGTTTTATTGCCAAGTACAGTAAAAATTACTGTCGAGGAACTTGACGCGGTGTCGGTGCATTGAAAGGCGGAAGAGAATAGTAGTGAGTGAGGAATAGGAATAGGAATACAAAAACTATTTACAATTCACATTACGGTGAGTTTAGATACTGTATAAGGATGGTGATTGCAGGCGAGGAAAATAACTCCAAACAGTAAACTGTGTTTACTATTCCAGTGTTTTATAGTAGAGTTTGTGTTAAAGTCCTCATTAATAAACAAATGGTGAATGCTGAGAGGGGGTAGGAGTGGTGACAGACTGATCAGAAGGTAAATGAAAGATATTATCAATACTTGTTTGTAGTCTTAGACTTTTATTCCCTCTGACCAGCAGGAATAACCAGCAATGCATGTAAATGTGTATTCACCTCGCTTGCTATTTTACATGCCTTTTTAAATTGAAATGAAAAATCATGTTATTAAATTAAAAATAAATAAAATAAACTATGGCATACCACTGGTGTTCGTGGTGGTCAAAGTTAAAATGTGTTCTAGTCTAAGTAAAACTTACAAGTAAACATTGAGTAATATTTTGTATGACTGTATCTTCACATAGTGAATGGAAGTTTTCAATTGTTGAATCCCACATTTATACCTGCAACAAGTAGGACAGAAATAAAGATAGTTCAGCTTGAACTGCTGACTTTAGTGTATTTTTGTAGGTGAACTGAACAGAAGATATTGCCCTCAGAATGCTGGAAAATAACCTAATTTTCTAAAAAAATTAGAGGGGGTTCCTCATGTTTATTTGCTTGCATGTCTCCAGGTGGTCTTCTCCACCCTTTTTTCAGGTCTGTCTTAACCTACAAAGAGAAACAAGATACTACTTTTATTTAATTATTATCAACCAAATGCTAAGTTATTTAGAGTTGGCAACATAAAGATCACTCAAGTTACCTTAAAATGTGTTAAAAAAATACTGGATGATTTAGAAATTCTAACTTAATTTGTTTGGAGCTTGCCTTTTGCCTGTTATATACAGTAGTTGTCTGAAGTGAAGCGTAAATGTAATGCTTAATGCGACATCACACATAATGTATTAGTGAAGCAACTTTGCCAATTCCATCTTTTGTTATCCAGTGATATAGGATTTTAAAATTCTTATGCAATGAATACAATAATAATTAACTAGTTATTGTGGTACAATTTTTGCACCACACAAAATGTATGTGGAATAGAAGTACCATTGATTATTATCTCTGGATAATAATCTGTATTCAAGAGTCTCCTGTTGTTGTGCATTCAGCATCATGACATTCCTGAAAAGACGACAAATCAACTGATTCCTTTCCAGATGCCTTGTCATACAACCTTCAACTTTAATGTCTTTTCTGAGACTTAATACTGTACATGAATCCATGTTGATAAAATAGACATACAGTATAATGTCTCCTCTGATTATTTGTCCTTTTTCCTTTGGAAAGAAACAGTTCTTATTATTGACATGGTTATTGGCAGTTTTATGGTAACCTAAGTGGCTGTCATCCAATAAGAAGCTGTATTCGTGAGGTCAGAGCTAACACAAAGGCAGAAAACCATCTTCTATTAATTAATCTAGCAATCAGCAATTAGAAAGCATTTATCTATAACTTCAATTTGCAAGATTTCACTGAAATTTTTTTATGAATAATTGGCGGCCAATAGATACGACCATCACCGGTTCCGGAATGTCCAGTTACCTCATTTTCCGCACTATAAGGCGCACCTAAAAGCCCAAGATTTTCTCATAAACCCGTAGTGCGCTTTATAATCCGGTGCGTCTGATATATGGATTAATCATCATCTTCAGATTAACACCGCTGTATCCGCCGCTGCGGGTCACGGGGAGCCGGAGCCTATCTCGGCGGCATAGGGCGTGAGGCGGGGGACACTCTGGGCACGATGCCAGTGCACCGCGGAGCCACACACAAAGACATACAACCATGCACACACACACACTCATTCCTACGGGCAATTTGGAACGGCCAATCAACCTAAAGCACATGCTTTTGGAGGTGGGAGGAAGCCGGAGAACCCGGAGAGAACCCATGCAGACACGGGGAGAGCATGGGAACTCCGCACAGAGCGGGACTCGAACCCGGGTCCGCTGTGTTGTGAGGCGGCAGCGCTAACCACTGTGCCACCTTGCCGCCCTATATGTATTAATATTCATATTAATATTGGTTAAATACATGATCGCTGAAAAAAAGCCGGCAGTCTGGGCGCCAGTCATGCCGCACTCCGCCACCAGAGGAGCCCCCTCACAAGGCACTCGGGCCTATGCCCCCTAACAACGGTAGTCAAAGGGCGTCATCGAAGTCCCAGCTCTGACTGAGCTGCTCTCAGACGGTAGAACAGACTGTAGGAGCACCGGTGGTTATGTAGCAAAACATAAGGAACTTTCAACAATTCTATTAATAAAGTTTGACTGACTGACTGATCTCAGTATTTCCTAACTATTTGGCGTCGGAAATAACCCACTTTCAACTTAATTGGTCTTAAAAATGCCATTGTGCTGTCATCTGGAATCTACTGACGGTCCATTCTATTAGTCTGTGGAAACACGGAGAAACTGGCATAAAGGTGAATGAAAGACCCTCAAAGCTGAACTTCCAGCCTTTTCTGTAAATTCAAGAGCAGTACTGCTAGACAAAGGTGCCAACGGGTGTGCTGCAATTTATTTACAAATGTAGTTGATAGCTCTGGGCGGGCGGCGAAGGGGCGCATTCAGGCTTGTGTATTCTGTCTGCAGCGCACATGCTGTGAGATTCACGGCAGTGAGACACCGACGTTAAAGTCAGTTCTAGGAGTAAAACAGTGTCATATTTGCTAGTAAATTAGCAGCCTGACATTAAAAACTAGTTAAACAATTGTTTAGGTCACACAGCAGCAAACAGCTGTACCTCACCTCCGACTGGACTACCGATCGATCAAAACAATATTTAATTAATAAACGAAGACGAACGTCGTACCTTAAATATCTGCTTCGAACTTCAGATCAGGAAATAATCTGCTCTGTTCGCACTGACTGCACTCGTAATGAATTTAACCAGTTTTTAATGTCAGGTTTTTTAATATGCGGGTTGACTTCTTTCTAAGATGGCAAAGTGATCAAGTGACCAGGTTTCCTTGATGACGGTCAGAATGGCTAATTGACATAACAATAGGGGCCAGTCAAAGGTAGTCAGGAAGTCATGAATGCAATCATGACTGCCTGAGCAGTGCGGCTCCATCTAGTGGATGGATTGCGCAACTACAGCCGCTGCAATTTATCAAATAAATTTTATTTATTTTTTATTGTGTGCGCCTTATAATCCGGTGCACCTTATATATGAAATAAATTATAAAACAAAAAAAATATTGAGGGTGCACCTTATAGTCCAGTGCGCCTTATAGTACGGAAAATACTGTACTCACTTTTACTAGTCAGTCTTTTTTAATGCATGGTATGTGAAAAGGTTTCATGTAAGCAATATATTAGGCTTTAATTTGAAAATTGGGTTGCACGGTTTGACAGTGAGCCCTGCTGTTTCCTTACAGCAAGAAGGTTCTGGGTTTGATTTCTCTCTGAGTGTAGTTTTTATGTTCTCCCCATGTCTGTGTGGATTCTCTCTGGATTCTCCGGCTTTCTTTCACCTCCAGAAACATGGAGTTTAGTGAACTGGTCATGTTAAATTGTTCATTCGTGTGAATGTGACAGTGAATGTATGTTTAACTATGCGTTGCCCTGCAATGAGCTGTTGATTTGTTCAGGGTGTACCCCGCCTCTTGCCCTTAGCGAGCTGGGATAGTATTTCATACCACCACTCTGTCTTTTGTCCATGTTAGTTGTCTTCTCTCTGTCACTGTGTGTAGAATTGTAGATCCATACTATTGCAACTCACACATCTACGTTTACCAATGTCATTGATTATTTCTGCTTTTTATGGCATGGGCATTTTCATGAATGCAAGGTGAGGTCATCGGATTTTTGACATTTTCTGTTTGCAGGGTGACAGGTAGTTTTCCATGCCTCTTGCAACGCTATTATACATGACAAGTTCATCTTACAAGCCCAGAATCACAAATCACAGTTTGCCTCAATAGACTTTAGAGTCTGTGCAGCATTGAACTCTAAGTTCATTCCTGCTGCCTTTATCACTTTATCTCATGATAAAGTGTTTTACTTTATTTTGTGTTTTTTGTTGACCTTCGGGTCTGTTTCTGAGTGCTATCCCATCACTTACTCCTCAGAAGAACTGCTGGCCATCAGACAGTGCTTACCAGATCATTTTATTCTGCAGTTTGCATCAGATCCGAGCAGTTTTGCGAAGATCTTGATTGGCGGAGCTGCGGCCCTTAATGGGCTGCGGCCACACAGACGTCGGGGTAAGAGAGCTGGCGTGCTGGTGAGACTTCGCCAGCAGGGATTCAGGACCCCGCTGCTATCAATACATCTGGCTAATCCGCTCATTGCCCAATAAACTGGACGAGCTGCACCTCCTCTTCGGGAAAAATATGGACTTTTCACGTTCCGCTGCCCTGTGTTTCACTGAAACTTGGCTCAGTGAATTGATCCCCGACGGCGCTCTGCATCTGCCGGACTTCCAACTTCACAGAGCGGACCGCGTCAAGGAGCTGTCGGGGAAAACCAAGGGTGGTGGAATATGTTTCTACATCAACAAAGGTTGGTGTAAGGATGGCACAGTGCTCAACAGATTCTGTGGACCGGACATTGAGACATTCTGCATCAACTGCAAGCCCTTTTATTCTCCGCGGGAGTTCTCCTCTTTCATGTTCATCGGTGTTTACATTCCACCACAAGCTAATGTGGATGCTGCACTCCTGGCCTGTGGTGAAAACGGTAAAGAAATGGACCAACGAGGCAAAGCAGGAACTGAAGGAATGTTTTGACTGCACCAATTGGAGTGTTTTTGAAGCTGCCACGGACAACCTCGATGATCACACGGACACTGTGACAGCTTACATTACCTTCTGTGAGGACCTGAGTGTGCCAACTAAGACCTTCTGCACATATAGCAACAACAAGCCATGGTTCACAGCCAAGCTAAGACAACTGCGCTTGGCTAAGGAGTAGGCCTACAGATCTGGGAACAGAGCTCTGTACCGGCAGATTAGGAACACACTGATGAAGGAGATCAGAGCAGCTAAGAGGAGTTACTCTGACAAGCTGAAAGAAAACTTCAGCCAACCCCTCGTCGGTGTGGAGAGGTCTGCAGGACATCACCGGCTACAGACGCCCGTCCCCCCCCCGCAGAGGCCAACAAGAACCTGGCTGACGACCTCAACAGATTCTATTGTAGATTCGAAAAGGACTCCACACCCACCACCCCCATTCCACTACCTGCAGCCCAGATCACACCACCATTCGCATCTCCACTCCCCTCAACAAAGACTGTCTGCTCCCCACACCCTCAGCCCTCCCCACCCCCAATCCCCCTCAGGCCCTGATGGTGTCTCCCCCTCCTGCCTCAAGGTCTGTGCTGATCAGCTGGCTCCAGTCTTCACACAGATCTTCAACAGATCCCTCCAGCTGTGTGGGGTACCCTCCTGCTTCAAGCGCTCCACCATCATCCCAGTCCCCAAGAAACCCTCCACCACAGGACTAAATGACTTCCGGCCTGTCGCTCTGACATTCGTGGTCATGAAGTCCTTTGAACGCCTCGTGTTGAGCCACCTGAAAGACATCACAGGACCCCTGCTGGACCCCTTGCAGTTTGCCTATCGGGCAAACAGGTCAGTGGATGATGCAGTCAACATGGGACTGCATTTCATCCTGGATCATCTCGACAACCCATGGGCATACGCATGGATCCAAAAGCTCCAAAAGCTGTACTCCTCAAGAGTTAAGAGTCAGGCAGGGAAGATCATCTCAGACCCAACACACCCTGGACACCGACAATTTAAAAGTCTACCCTCTGGGAGGCGCTACAGAGCCCTCCTCTCAAAAACCACCAGACTAAAGAACAGTTTTTACCCCAAGCCATAAGACACTTAAACTGCAATTGTTAATTATTTGTCTCCAGTCCTTGCAACCTGTTTACATATGCACTCAGCACTTGTACATTGTGTGCCCCCCCCACCTACTGCGTTCTGCGTCTTGTGTTTTGTATTTAGTTATTTATAGTATTTAAAGTATTTAGCATAGTTAAATTTAATGTATGAATGTACAGTTTGAGACAACCCCCGGCCGAAAACAAATTCCTTGTCTGTTTTTCAACAAACGATGGCAAATAAAACTGATTCCGATTCTGATGTAGCAGCTCGAACATGAGTGGGAAACCTTTTTCACTGGTGGATCACACAGAGTTCTAAAATTTGACAGGTGGGCTAGCTGAGGAGCAGATGGATGGAGTGTGTATTCGTACTAACGTAAATGACGTGTAAAACCATTATATAAAAGGTTTTGGATTTTAACAGGCAGAAAAGTGTACTTACACAAGGACTATTGTGAAAACAATTTTGCGTCCGCATTTATTTCATAACAGTAAATTTACTTACGTTCAATTTCAGAGGGAACAATGCTGCTGCTCTCCCATTTTTGCCAGTGCGTCGAAGTCAAGTTTGGCGGCATAACTAAAAAACCTAACAGGTCGTACATGGCCTAAGGCCCGTAGTTTGCCCATGTCTGAGCTATAATCACAGGAGAATTTCTAAATTTTTTTTCCAAAAAACAGCCAAAATACTAAAGGACCTTTCCCGTAGTTAAATGATTTTTGTCATTGCACAGAAACTGTCAAATTGAGACCTAGAGGAGGACAGATAGAATTCAGACTGGCAGATAAACATTGTGACATGAGAAACAACGGACAGAGGCTGCCAATTTTATCAGTGCAATTTGTCCCATCATGTTATCATTGAATTCAGTTCACAATCAGTGTACCCATTTCAAGATGTTTTTATTTTTTTTTATATACTGATTATAATCCCCGCATGGGATAGTTAGTTCAAATCATGCATATGTACAGTATGTGTGTACAGGCCCTGAACACACATACACACACACATGGGGCCTGTACACATGCAGAGGAGGTATAGTGGCGGGCAGCTCCTTTGTGGTACACCCCAAATCAGCAACTTGTAAGGGTGACGGCGCCTTGCTCAAGGGCGCCTCACTCAAGGGCGCCTCACTCAAGAGCGCCTCGCTCAAGGGTGCCTTGGCAGTGCTCTGGAAGGGAGCTGAAATCTCCCACTGTCAGCTCACTTCTGGGTATTCTTTTGAGATGGAGCAGGAATCGAACCGCCGATCTTTGAAACATTGGACGACCCACTCTACCACGCGCTCTACCAATGAGCCACTGCCACCCCCAAGATAACATAAATGTCACCAATCAAGTTAGTGTTTATTAAAAAAGTTGCTCAAAAGTTAATAAAGAATGATAATTATGGCCTTATATGATGTCAGGTAACTTGCAAATCATCATGACTGGTGGCTGGTGTTGTGGTCCCTAAATCAACAAGTTTTTCTCATAAAATAAAAGGATGCTGCCTCCAGCTGACTAACTTTAAATTCTGAGAACTGAGAACCCAGTGTTCTGAGCACATTGAACAGGAGATGAGATCCATTTTGTAATGAGATCACACAGATCACAACCATCTTTTGGTTTGATATGGTGCAGATAGGAATCTTTTGAAACAAAGATGAAAATGACTGTTTCTAGTTTTCAGAATAAGTCTAGCTGCAACATTTGGAACTTCAGGAACAGTTTACAATTTAAAATAAGGCACTCCATTAAAGCAGAGTGTAAAATAGTTATGGGTCTGCATCAATCATGGAAAAAGATTTTTTTTCGCAAGAATTTTTGGGTGGGGGGCTTGTGCTACTCACAGATGGTAGTGAAGAGTGCCTTGTTATCATTATCATCCTAGACTGGGCAGTCAGCTGGACTCTTCAATGGCACAGGTTGTAGTCCATAAATGACACAGACTATACAGTAGTCCAGAGAAGAAACATTGCCTAGCAACACAGACGATAGCACCTGTGGGCATGTGTTAGCGTTTAGCTTTGAGATAATTCTGGATAACATGCCTCACCTCCTCCTTCTTTTCTGTCCCTCTATCCTGTGCTATACTGTAGTGATAGTATAGCCACAAAGTAATCCAACATCATGAGTCTTTTCTCTCAGTGTGTTCTGTACTGGTGAATCATTCCTTGAACCTATGTCTAAAAAGCACCCATGGTCATAGAACAGTAATACAGTAACTGCAAATAGCACCCATATCACAGACAGGAAATGCTTTGTCTTTGCATGACATCATCTGGAGTGCTGCCAAACAGGGGAGGATAGGAGGGCTAATACACTAATCAATGAAACGTTTGTCTCCATATTCTTTTATTTAGACGGTCAGGTAGAAT
The DNA here is from genome assembly GCF_040054535.1 of Antennarius striatus. Taxonomy (NCBI): domain Eukaryota; kingdom Metazoa; phylum Chordata; class Actinopteri; order Lophiiformes; family Antennariidae; genus Antennarius; species Antennarius striatus. The sequence continues at coordinate 16,338,506 of NC_090789.1, forward strand.
TTGAAGTTGCTTGGAAACTTCATATCCGCCATCTATAAACCAAGAGATATAGATGATGTCACTCTCAACTGCCATTTTATATCGTGCTCTCAGTCACACTGCATTACAGGAAGTGACAAATATCGAGGAACAGTACAACAGTCGATATTTTGTTCTCTGACAACCATCCATGCTTCCACTCTTCAAATATTTTACAGGATTAAAACAGTAATTTCTCCTACTGGTGTATTATTCCATTTTATCTACAGTTGCACTGTGGATACGTGTGCTTTGTTAAAACATAGACTTATCATTGGGCAATCTGCATCATAAATGTGCTCAGACTATCTCCTCTTAATTAAAGTTTGGTACAGATGAGTACATCTGAGTAGAAGAGAGTAGAGAGACAGATGGGCAACCCAGAGGGGGGGAGAATGTAAACAAAGTGGGAGGGTGAGGGGAGGGACAGATGATGGAGAACACCACTGTGTGTGTGTGTGTGCGTGTGTGTGTGTGTGTGTGTGTGTGTGTGTGTGTGTGTGTGTGTGTGTATGTGAGATGTGAGTTAACTCTGTCAGTCAGTATTTTCTAGGTCAGTCAGTCCACTGATCTGTGTGCTAATCCATTTTTTCATGTGTGTAGTTGCAATGATCCATTTTGGCACTGCCATAGCGTCTGTGTTCCCCCAGTGGCAGCAAACACTGTTGGGATCTTCTATTCAAAATTTTTTTGCAAAAACTCTCCAGGGACCCAATTTAATTTTGAATTGGTGCCTAACCACAATATATTTTTTCCACAATTACAACTAAAGCAGTCTCAACGCACTATGTGTACAATTCAGATTAACTTTGAGGCTCTCAGATTTTAGATAATTTATTCTGTGTCTTTGTGACTTATGCTATTAATTTGTTATCTTCTTCTAAACATCCACAGTTCACCCCCACTCATCCACTCCAGGGCATGGCTAAGATAAGTCTATCGTCATCTCTAATGGCTAAACAACTGATATTATCACCGCCCGTCCACTGTAAAATTAAGCAGATACTATTCTGCATGTTTAAGTTGATATCAGGTTTATTATCTATTAACGTTCAGACTAATATTGTCAAAATGTTCCTGTTTGATGTGTGATGTTTGACATTTGATTCTAGCAGATTAGGAACTGATGTGGTCAGGCTTTCTTAGGCTATTGGTGCCCTGGACAGCTGGATTGGGAATAGGAGCTAATAAAGCAGACGGCAGACTTGTACACAATCTGTTCCATAGTGCAGTGCTGAACATCTGGATGCTGCTAAAAACTCCTCAGGTTTCACAGTCTAAAACTAAACAGAAGACAGGCTTTATACGTATTTAAGAAAAGGCGATGATATATGCAAGAAAATAGTTTCTTTGTTAATTACATTCAATGACACTGAGGATATGTAAGTGTACTGCATATTTTATGTCATGATTTATGGATTTCTTTGCCTAGTTAAGAGACATAAACACCCCTCCAGAAATATTGGAAACATTCGTCTTCTATTTTGGTTTAGTCATGTCCTTCAAACTAAGAAAAATTGTTCAGGGAATATATTTCCATTTTTATAAATTCAATGTATTAATTTCACCCCTATTTCTTTCAAATATGCATGCATAAATATTACATGTGCCACACATAGAATTTGGAACCAACGAAATTGTCATTTTCACAACTCCAAGTGAGCTACATGTGTAGGAAACTACTGACAAAGCTATCAAAATCAACATTATTAATATTATTAGAAAATTGCTTGGGAAACCAGGTGTACTTGTAAACTTAAAACAGCATGAGTAGGCCTTCATGAACCCAGTAGCACCACAATTAGTCTCATCATAATAATCCTAATGATGATCATGTGTTATACTCCCTGTATATACTCAGATGGCCCACCCACCTAATGTGCCTGTTTTTGTGGTAGGAGCAGGGGGCTAGACGCAGCTCTAACTATATTGAACCATATTTGTGCATTATACAGATGGCTATTGATCATTAATTCGTTAAAAAATCAATTAGTATGCGTTATTGTCTTATCATAATAGGAGTTTTTCCATTTTCAACTTGTACCATGATAATACCAGAGGATGGCAGTAATTCACCTTGAGTACAAGCTGCTCACAAGTTTTAACAAAAGATCGGCACACAGTGACCATGAGACAAACAGAAGTATATTAGCTTAAAATGTTTCGTATGGAACTTTAAATATATGAACGAAAGTAATCTACAGCACCAACCTTGCCTCTTAATGGGAGTATTCCATAACTCTGCACAATCACAGAAGAAGAAGTTTCATCCACAGTTCAACAGTCATTGTTAGCAGTATGCGTTGTCGTGTGGACGCTGTAACCGAAACTTTATCCATCCCTGCGGCGAAAACCGCTTTGACGTTAGTGTGTGTGATCCGTGTCTACGTGTACACACAGAATGGACGGAGTTCAAACCGGCTATTTTCTGACGTATAACAGCTCCGCGTCGAAGATGCGTTGATAAACTTGCTTGACAGTTGGATATTTTTTGTCTGTTTCTTTCTTTATAAGTCATAAAGTTTATATATTTATTTATTCTTAAATTCATTCATTCATTCACGTTCCTCGGCAAAGACGCTGACGCCAGTTTAGGGTCAGACCGGGATTCGCTGCCTGCTGGTGGGAGACCTCTGTGATGGGTGTGCTTGGTTTATAATACCAATACATTTGTTTTCATATATTTGGTACGAAGTCTGATATTATTGTTTTGTCGTGGAATTTCCATGGGTTCCCACTAGTCAAGTTAGAATTAACTGCCTCCACAAAACCTTCCAAATGTTACAGCCTTGGTTGAGGTTCGCAAACCATTCTCTTGAACCTTGAAGTTGTTATAATATTCATAACACTTAAGAAGAAATTATGAAAAATACTAAATATTCCAATGAATATTACATTGCAAAATTACAATGACATAAAGCATGAAGTGAATAAAGATGAATGAGAGTCTGGATTAAAAAATAAGTGTGAGAAAGAGAGAGTGATGGAAATGGATTATTTTTGTTCAGTAGGTTAATCTGGCAATGTAGTAAACAGCAGTAATCTGATGGCCTGCTGGACGCAGCTGCCCAGGGAACTCTGTACCACCTGGCAGATGGCAACATACACACTTACAGACATGTATACACATACAACAGTCATCAGATTACCATGTACACAAAGAAAAACACAACTCAGGAAAGACGCCCATTCTTGTTGTCAGGCATAAAGAAAATGTGCTCATCTAAAATGTAAAGTGTCACAGATTTAAGAGCGGAAATGCAAGGGGAATCATTCATTTTCTGTAGGACTTAAAGCAACATAAAATGTTGGGAACTATGACAGGAAAAGGTTGTTCTATCATGGTGTGGATAGGAAAAGAAATGGAGTAGGAGTTATCTTGAAGGAGGAGTTTGTTAGGAATGTCCTGGAGGTAAAAGGAGTGTCAGATAGAGTGATCAGTCTGAAGCTAGAAATAGAAGGCATGGTGTTCAATGTTTTAGTGGGTGTGCTCCACAGATAGGATGTGAGCTGGAGGAGAAGGAGAAATTCTGGTTGGACTTTAGTGAATTGATGCAGAGCATACCTAGAAGTGAGAGAGTTGTCATTGGTGCAGACTTCAATGGGCATGTTAGTACAGGAAAAAGAGGTGATGAGGATGTGATGGGCAGGTTTGGTATCCAGGAGAGGAATGCAGAAGGACAGATGGTAGTTGACTTTGCAAAAAGGATGGAAATGGCATTAGTGAATACTTTCTTCCAGAAGAGGCAGAAACATAGGGTGACCTATAAGAGTGGAGGTAGGAGCACACAGGTAGAGTACATCTTGTGTAGACGGTGTAACCTGAAAGAGATCAGTGACTGCAAAGTAGTGGTAGGTGAGAGTGTAGCCAAACAGCATAGGATGGTGGTATGTAGTATGTTGAGGAAGATGAAGAGGGCAAAGTCAGAGCACAGGACGAAATGGTGGAAGCTAAAAAAGGAAGAGTGTTACATGACTTTTAGAAAGGAGTAAAGACAGGCTCTGGATGGTCAGGAGGTGCTTCCAGATGACTGGACAAGTACAGCTAATGTGATCAGGGAGACAGGTAGGAGAGTACTCGGTGTGTCATCTGAAAGGAAAGTAGACTTGGTGGTGGAATGAGGAGGTACATGAGTTTATACAGAGAAAGAGGTTAGCTAAGAAGTGGGGCACTGAGATGACTGAGGAGAGTAGACAGGAGTACAGGGAGATGCAGCCTAAGGTGAAAGTAGGGGTGGCAAAGGCCAAACAAGGGGCTTATGATGACTTGTATGTTAAGTTAGACAGTAAGGAGGGAGAGACTGATTTATACAGGTTGGCAAGACAGAGAAACAGAGATGGGAAGGACGTGCAGCAATTTAGGGTGATTAAGGATAGGGATGGAAGTCTATTGACAGGTGCCAGTAGTGTGACGGGAAGATGGGAAGAGTACTTTGAATAGTTGATGAACGTGGAAAATGAGAGAGAACAAAGACTAGAAGAGGTGGCTGTTGTGGACCAGGAAGTAGCAAAGATTAGTCAGGATGAAATGAGGAGGGCATTGAAGAGGATGAAGAGTGGAAAGGCAGTCAGTTCTGATGATATACCTGTGGAGGTATGGAAGTGTCTAGGAGAGGTGGTAGTAGAGTTTCTGACTGGGTTGTTCAACAGGATCTTACATAGTGAGAAGATGCCTGAGGAATGGAGGAGATGTGTGCTGGTGCCCATTTTTAAGAACACGGGAGATGTGCAGAGTTGTGACAACTACAGAGGAATAAAGCTGATGAGCCATACAATGAAGTTATGGGAAAGAGTAGTTGAAGCTAGACTAAGGGCTCATCTGTGAGCAGCAGTATGGTTTCATGCCAAAAAAGAGTACTACAGATGCAGTACAGTCAACCGTGGGTTTTCGAACATAATCCGTTCCAGAAGGCTGTTCGAAAAGCGAGTTGTTCGAGATCCGAAACTATTTTTCCCATTATAATTAATGTAAATAATTTCAATCCGTTCCAAGTCTAAAAAACAACTTTTTCTAAGTTTTTTTTAACTATTTTACACCATAAACTGCACTGTTTGCCATAAATAAAAAGGGGTAGAAATAGACACTGTGTTTTATTTTAATAAAAGATATCCTATCGAACTTTAAACACGAATGCGCTATGGAGGAAGCATCCTGGGCATTCCAGTTCGCTCAGCTCCCGAGTGAGTCGCATTCAGGTACACTTGGCTTCTTTCGGTTTGGTCGAGAGCCGAATTTTGGTCGAGTTCAGAGACGTAAAATTCTTGGATTTTCTGGTCGAACACCGATTTGGTCAAGAACAGAAGCGTTCGAAAGCCGAGGTTTGACTGTATTTGCTTTGAGGATGTTAATAGAGAAGTACAGACAAGGCCAGAGGGAGCTGCATTGTGTTTTTGTACAAAGCTTATGACATGGTGCCCAGAGAGCAACTGTGGTATTGTATGAGGAAGTCTGGAGTGGCAGAGAAGTATGTTAGAGCGGTGCAGGACATGCATGAGGGCAGTAAGACAGTGGTGAGGTGTGCTGTAGGTGTGACAGAGGAGCTCAAGGTGGAGGCGGGACTGCATCTGAGCCCCTTCTTGTTCGCTATGGTGATGGACAGGCTGACAGAAGAGGTTAGACAGGAATCTCCATGGACTAGGATGTTTGCAGATGACATAGTGATCTGCAGTGAGAGCAGGGAACAGGTGGAGGAGAAACTAGGGAGGTGGAGGTTTGTCCTGGGAAGGAGAGGAATGAAGGTTAGCCGCAGTAAGACAGAATACATGTGTGTGAATGAGAGGGACCCAAGTGGAAGAGTGAGGTTACAGGGAGAAGAGATCAAGAAGGTGGAGGATTTTAAGTACTTAGGGTCAACAGTCCAGAGCAATGGAGAGTGTGGAAAAGAGGTGAAGAAGCGTGTACAGGCAGGATGGAACGGGTGGAGAAAAGTGTCAGGTGTGATGTGTGATAGAAGAGTTTCAGCTAAAATGAAAGGAAAGGTGTACAAAACTGTGGTGAGACCAGCGATATTGTTTGGTCTAGAGACAGTGTCACTGAGATGGTTTGGTCATGTCCAGGGGAGAGATAGTGAATATACTGGTAGAAGGATGCTGAGTTTTGAACTGCCGTTGTCGCTTATGCTTGTTCTGGAGGATCCTGTCGGGTTTCTCTGGCTGTTAAAGCGCTTTGAAATGTCTGCTGATACGATTAAGCGCTATATAAATAAAGGTTGATTGATTATGCCTTTAATCATCTTAGTCCAGCATTCTGAAAGAGAGAGCCAAGCTCTTGTCACAGGTTTGGAAGGCGTTTAAACATTCTAAAGAAGTCAACTCAATTTCAATTCAACTTTCCACCAGAGGAGGGAGAGCCTAAACGTTTCAACCCTACAAATGTGGTAGAGCTATCTCATCTTCGTCCGCATTATCTGGAGTTGGGTCGCAGGGGTAGCAGCTTTAATGGGGAACCTCAAACTTCCCTTTCCTCGGCCACATCAACTAGCTCTGACTGGGGGATCCTAGGGCGTTCCTAAGCCAGTGTTAAGATATAATCCCTCCACATGGTCCTGGGTCTGCCCTGAGGTCTCTTCCCAGCTGGACGTGCCAGGACCACCTCCCTAGTGAGACGACCTGGTGGCATCTGCGCCAGCTGCCCAAACCACCTCAGCTGACTCCTTTCTACGTAAAGGAGCTGCATAGAGCGTATGTGGTAGAGCTATACAAACCAAAAATATCATGGTTACCTGCGCGGTGAACGGTTGTGTCAACAGAACAGCAAAAAGACGCTACTTTCAAATAGATTCACTAAATTCACTCAGTCCAATAGTAACAAATGGCGGTTAGCTCAATAACATAATATGGACAATCCCATTGACGGGCTAGCGCGTTAGCATTTGTAGCACGATACCTTTCCAGAAGGTATTCTAAAGCACAACAGGTCCTTTTCTTCACATCTTTTTGCTGTTCTGTTGACACAACCGTTCACCACGCAGGTAACCATGATACTTTTGGTGTTAATCGCCTCCAGAATTGTACTGTTTCTTATGGCTGCCAAGCTATGTTTTTGCCCCAGTGATGTATGACACCCACGTGACCACTGAATGCGGAAGCTGCTGCGGTGCAGATTTTAAGCTTTTTTAACCAAACAGATGATGCTACACACATAAAATTGATTTTTTTCTTCAATTTTTCATAACGATGAATAACATATACAGTATGTCACTTAAAATTAACTTTATTGTCCCTTTAAATATGCACTCGGGTCATGACCTCCTTTCGTCCAACGAAAAAATAAGGAATTGGTGTATGACAAGGCGAGGATGATCGATTGAAAGAAAATTAGAATAGAGTGTTTTATGGTAGATTTTGTGTTAAAATTTTAATTGAACAACAAATGGTGACTGCTGAGATGGGGTAAGAGTGGTGACAGACCGATCAGAAGGTAAATGAAAGATATCATCAATACTTTTAATTTGTGCTATGTCTCATATCTCACTAAGAATCCAAATTATTGAAATCACAGTGTCTAAGTCAAAATGTCTTCTAGTCCAAGTAGAACTTACAAGTAAACATTGAGTAATATTTTGTATGACTGTATCTTCACATAGTGAATGCAAGTTTTCAATTGTTGAATCTCACATTTATACCTGCATAAAGTAGGATAGAAATAAAGATAGTTAAGCTTGAACTGTTGAATTTAGTGTATTTGTGTAGGTAAACTGAACAGAAGATTTTGCCTTTAGAATGCAGCAGAATGCAGGAAAACAACCCCATTTTCTAAAAAATTTCCCAGGGGATGCCCCCCGGACCCTCCCTGTGGGGTATTGGCATGGCGTGCTCCGCCGCTGTCCTGGACACAGAATGTGGCTTTTTGTGACTTACCGTATTTGCAGCACTATAAAGCGCACCTAAAAGCCTAAAATTTTCTCATAAACCCGTAGTGCGCCTTATAATCCAGTGCATCTTATATATGGATTAATATTCATATTAATATTGGTTAAAAACATTATCTCTGAAAAAAAGCCGGCAGTCTGGTCACCAGTCATGCCACACTCCGCCACCAGAGGAGCACCCTCACAAGGCACTAGGGCCTACGCCCCCTAACAATGGTAGTCAAGGGGCATCACCGAAGTCCCGGCTCTGACTGAGCTGCTCTCAGACGGTGGAGCAGACTGTAGGAGCACCGGTGATTATGTAGCAAAACATAAGGAACTTTCAACAATTCCTTTAATAAAGTTTGACTGACTGACTGATCTCAGTATTTCCTTACTATTTGGCGTCGGAACTAACCCACTTTCAACTTAATTGGTCTTAAAAATGCCATTGTGTTGTCATCTGGAATCTAGTGACGGTCCATTCTATTAGTCTGTGGAAACACACGGAGAAACTGGCATAAAGGTGAATGAAAGACCCTCAAAGCTGAACTTCCAGCCTTTTCTGAAATTTCAAGAGCAGTCACTGCTAGACAAAGGTGCCAACGGGTGTGCTGCAATTTATTTACAAATGTAGTTGATAGCTCTGGGCGGGCGGCGAAGGGGCGCATTCAGGCTTGTGTATTCTGTCTGCAGCGACGTGCTGTGAGATTCACGGCGGTGAGACACCGACGTTAAAGTCAGTTCTAGGAGTAAAACAGTGTGATATTTGCCAGTAAATTAGCAGGTGTCACGGGGTGCGAACAGGACCCAAGTGCAGCACAAAGAGGCAAGACAGGAGTTAAGTTCAACAGTGTTTATTTTCAGGCCGGGCGGAGTGGGAGTCGAACCTGGGTCTCCCAGGCGGCAGGCAAGCAGGTAACTAATAGGCCAGCGGAGCACGCTGGAGACACGATGGATCACTCCAGAGAAAGGGAGCAGGTAGGAGACGAGGTCAAGGGACGCAAGGCTAGTCAGTTTACCGGGGCTGGAACAGGAGGCAGAGTCGTTGGACAGGCGAGGGTCAGGTTTACCGGCACAGAGATACAAGGCAGAATCCGTGGACGAAGGGCGGGTAGGTTGGCTGGGAGGCAGACGACAGGTAGAGTCCAGGGACGAAACGGGTCATGATCGGGCAGGCAATCCGGAGTAGCACGCTGGAGAGTAAGACATCGGTCGATTACAATCTGGCAGAGACTGAGTGTGAGACGTGGGTTTAAATACCGGACTGATTGCTGATGGGCTGTAGGTGTGGGTGATCAGTGGGAGGTGTGGTCAGGCTGGGAGGTGGGATAGTGGAAAGTGTGGAGCAGACTGCAGGAATGGAGTGATCATGACAGGACTCCCCCCTCAAGGGACGGCCCTTGACGTCCCAAAAACCGACCCAGGGCGGGAGGTGGGGGAAAACAGGAAGGCGGGCTAGAATTCCTGGGACCCCGAGGACTCCATGCCCCCGGGGTCAAGTGCCTCCCTCATGGATGCAGGCCTGTCCCCCTTGGACTTCTCTTGACGAGGCCACGCATGGGTCCGAGGTGCTGGTTGCTCCGGGTGTTGGTGGTGGAAATCGCGCACCATCAGGGGGTCCACAATGTGGCGACCCGGGACCCAAGACCTCACTTCTGGACCGTACCCCTCCTAGTCCATGAGGTACTGCAGTCCGCGACCCCGGTGGCGGGAACGAATGATGCGACGGACCGCGTAGACTGGTCCTCCTTCCACTTGGATGGCAGGAGGTGGAGGGGGATGAGCTGGGGACAGAGGGCTCTCATGCACAGGTTTGAGTTTCGATACATGGAAAGTGGGGTGAACCTGCATAGTGCAAGGCAGCAGTAATTTTACTGCTGTCGGGCTGATTACCTTAGAGACCGGAAATGGGCCCACAAACCTGGGGGCCAGCTTCTTGGACTCTATGCGCAGGGGAAGGTCTCGGGTGGAGAGCCACACCTTCTGGCCCACCTGATATTTGGGTGCAGGAGTCCGGTGGCGGTTAGCAGCGGTGGCATAGCGCTCCCCGGTGCGGAGTAGGGTGTCGCGGGCCCTGGACCACACCTGACGGCAGCGGGGGACGTGAGCAGAGGCAGAGGGGCAGGAGACCTCGGCGTCCAGGGCAGGAAACAGAGGCGGTTGGTAACCATAAACACAGTGAAATGGTGAGAGACCGGTGGCGGAGCTGGTCAGCGAATTGTGGGCATACTCAACCCACACCAAATGGGAAGCCCAAGAGGCGGGCTCCCGAGAGACCATGCAGCGCAGAGCGACCTCCAGGTCCTGGTTCGTTCGTTCCGTCAGACCGTTGGTTTGTGGGTGAAAACCCAAGGACAGGCTCGCGGTGGCACCAATTGAGCGACAGAACTCCCTCCAGAATGCAGAGGCAAACTGGGGACCACGGTCCGACACCACATCCAGGGGCAGTCCATGAATCCGAAAGATGTGCTGCGTTATTAGTTGAGCGGTCTGCTTGGCAGAGGGAAGCTTCGGCAAAGGAACAAAATGAGACATTTTGCTGAACCTGTCTACAATGGTGCAGATGACAGTGTTACCTTTGGAGGCTGGCAGGCCGGTGACAAAATCAAGTGAGATGTGAGACCAGGGGCACTGAGGTACGGGCAGAGGCTGCAGGAGACCAGCAGGAGCCTGGTGGGACGCCTTGTGTCGGTTGCAGACCTGGCAGGCCTTAACAAAGTCCCTAACGTCCTTCTCCAGAGACGGCCACCAGAAACGCTGGTGAAGAAGGTCCCGGGTTCTGAGAGCCCCTGGATGGCACGCCAGTTTGGATGAATGACCCCACTCCAAAACCTCAGTGCGGAGGTCAGCTGGGACAAACAGGCGGTTATCGGGACAGGCACTGGGTCCCGGTTGGCCCTCAGTGGCGGCCCGGACTCTTTCCTCAATGCCCCAGGTGAGGGTGGCAACCACGCAGGGAGAAGGAAGAATGGTCCCTGGTTCCGCTGTGGCCTCCTCACCTTTCTGGAACTGCCGGGACAGGGCATCAGGTTTGACATTTCTAGAACCGGTGCGATAAGAAAGGGAAAAGTTAAAACGGGTAAAGAACAAGGCCCACCGGGCCTGGCGAGAGTTCAGGCGTTTTGCTGTGCTGATGTATTCCAGGTTCTTGTGGTCGGTCCAAACCAGGAACGGCTGTTTGGCCCCCTCCAGCCAGTGCCGCCACTCCTCCAACGCCAGCTTAACAGCTAACAGTTCGCGATTACCAATGTCATAGTTTTGCTCGGCAGGGGAGAGGCGGCGGGAGAAGTAGGCGCAGGGGTGGAGCTTCTGGTCGGAGATTGCCCTCTGGGAGTGGACGGCCCCAAACCCCGACATCCGAGGCGTCCACCTCCACGACGAACTGCCGGTCTGGGTCCGGCATCCGAAGAATGGGGGCTGTGGTGAACCGTTTCTTGAGGATGCGGAAGGGCGGCGACTGCCTCGGGTGTCCAGGAGAAGGAGACCTTTGAACTGGTGAGCGCAGTGAGGGGGGCCGCCACCGAACTGTAGTTGCGGATGAATCGCCGGTAAAAGTTGGCAAACCCCAGGAATCGTTGCAACTGCTTTCGGGAGTCTGGCGTGGGCCACTCGGTGACGGCAGAGACCTTGGACGAGTCCATCTGGATCCTCCCTGGGGAGATGCTGTAACCTAGGAAGGAGATCGATGAAACATGAAACTCACATTTCTCAGCCTTTGCAAACAGGGAGTTCTCCAGGAGTCTCTTAAGGACTGCCTTGACATGCTGAACATGCTCCTGGGTAGACTGGGAAAAAATCAAAATGTCGTCAAGGTAGACAAAAACAAATCTGTTACGCATGTCCCAGAGTACATCGTTTACCAGCGTCTGGAATACAGCGTTCGTGAGCCCAAAAGGCATCACCAAATACTCATAATGTCCCACAGGAGTATTGAAGGCCGTTTTCCATTCGTCCCCCTCACGAATGCGGAATAGATGGTAGGCGTTGCGGAGGTCTAGTTTGGTGAATACCCGGGCCCCTTGCAGGAGTTCGAATGCAGAGGTCATTAGGGGCAATGGGTACCGGTTCTTTACTGTGATGTCGTTCAGACCCCGGTAATCAATGCAGGGGCGCAGGGACTTGTCCTTCTTCCCCACGAAGAAGAACCCAGCCCCGGCCGGGGAGGAGGAAGGGCGGATGATCCCGGCGGCTAACGAGGCGTTGATGTACTCCTCCATGGCCTGTCGCTCTGGCTGAGAGAGGGAGTACACCCTTCCTTTGGGAGGGGAGGTGCCTGGGAGCAGGTCGATGGCACAGTCGTACAGCCGGTGAGGAGGCAAGGACAACGCCTTGGCCTTGCTGAAGACCTGCCGGAAGTCGTGATATTCCGGGGGAACGCCGGTCAGGTCAGGAGGGTCGGTGGCGGGTGATGGAGACAACTGGGGCGCCGCCGCTTGACGAAGGCAGGTGAGGTGACAGGAAACCCCCCACTCCAGGATGGTTCCAGCCTCCCAATCAACGTGGGGGTTGTGACGCCGGAGCCACAGGAAGCCCAGGACGAGAGGCAGACCAGGATGATCCAGGATGTGGAACTGAATGAGTTCATGGTGGTTACCTGAAAGTAACATGGGAACTGGGGAGGTATGGTGTCTGATGGTGCCCAGTTTGTGTCCATCCAAGGCTCGAGTAGGAACTGGCTGAGGTAGAGGGACCCGTTTAAGCTTCAGTTGCCGAGCCAACTCTTCGCTGATAATGCAGGCCTGGGCACCGGAGTCTATCAGGGCAACTAAGGAGTGGGATCCCTCAGGCAGGAGAAGACAGACCTGGAGCAGCGGTTTCTGGTCGGGGGGAGACTGCATCTTGGTCGAGCTCACCAGTATCTCCCCGATTACAGGTGAGCTCGGCCTTTTGCTGAACATGTGGCTACCATGTGGCCTCCCTCCCCACAATACAGACATAGCCTGGAGCGAAGACGACGTTGGCGTTCCTCTGGGGCGAGGGAGGTGTGACCCAACTCCATTGGCTCCGACTCCTCCGACGGCCGACCTGTCAAGGGAGGTGAGCTGGGAGAGTTCCGGCCAAATGAAGCTGATGACTGATGTCGGACGGCCTCCTGGCGCCTCTCCAGCCTCCGGACCTGGATGCGATGATCAATTCAGGTCGCCAGCTCAATGACCCCATCCAGTGAAGTAGGGACCTCGTGAGAAACCAGTTCATCCTTGATGTAACCCGCCAGACCGTGAAGAAAAGTGGCAACCAGGGCCGTAGAGTTCCAGCCGCTTTGACTGGCCTTGGTGCCAAAATCTATGGAGTAATCTGCCACTGTCTGGTTCCCTTGGTGCATGCCCAGTAGTCCCCGATCCGTCTCTGACCTGGAAGACCCCAAGCCAAAAACCTTGCGCAACTCCTCCGAAAAGAGCTGGAAGGAGGCACAGGCGGGAGACTGCCTCTCCCACTCAGCAGTGCCCCACAGTCGCGCCCGCCCCGTCAGGTGGTTGATGGTGAAAGCCACCTTGGCTTGTTCAGAAGCAAAGGTGCGGGGCTGAATGGAGAACAGCAGGGAACAGTTTGTCAAAAAAGGACCACAGGTCTCAGGATCTCCTCCATACCGTTCTGGTGTTCCCATCTGGGGTTCAGGAGCACATGTGTCGGCGTTGGAAGGGCGGACCAAAGAGGAGAAGGGACTGGGAACGTTCTGTGCCGCCGTGCCCTCCGGTGGTGGTGGTGACCAGGTGCCGACCCATATGACATCCAGACGGGCCAAGATGTTTGCAAAGGCAGCGTCGAGCTTGCTCTCCAGGGTGGAGAAACGGACCTCATGCTCTCGGAGGACGTCAGTGACTGCAGTGTGGCCGGACACCTCTGGGGAAAGGGAGCTCACACTGCCTGTGCGACTCGTGGAAGTGGGATTGTGTGCTGGGTCCATTACTGGCCAGATTGTACTGTCACGGGGTGCAAACAGGACCCAAGTGCAGCACAAAGAGGCAAGACAGGAGTTAAGTTCAACAGTGTTTATTTTCAGGCCAGGCGGAGTGGGAGTCGAACCTGGGTCTCCCAGGCGGCAGGCAGGCAGGTAACCAATAGGCCAGCGGAGCACGCTGGAGACACGATGGATCACTCCAGAGAAAGGGAGCAGGCAGGAGACGAGGTCAAGGGACGGAAGGCTAGTCAGTTTACCGGGGCTGGAACAGGAGGCAGAGTCGTTGGACAGGCGAGGGTCAGGTTTACCGGCACAGAGAGACAAGGCAGAATCCGTGGACGAAGGGCGGGTAGGTTGGCTGGGAGGCAGACGAGAGGCAGAGTCCAGGGACGAAACGGGTCGTGATCGGGCAGGCAATCCGGAGTAGCACGCTGGAGAGTAAGACATCGGTCGATTACAATCTGGCAGAGACTGAGTGTGAGACGTGGGTTTAAATACCGGACTGATTGCTGATGGGCTGTAGGTGTGGGTGATCAGTGGGAGGTGTGGTCAGGCTGGGAGGTGGGATAGTGGAAAGTGTGGAGCAGACTGCAGGAATGGAGTGATCATGACAGCAGCCTGACATTAAAAAGTAGTTAAAACTTGTTTAGGACACATAGCAGCAAATAGCTGCACCTCACCTCCGACTGGACTACCAATCTATCGAAACAATATTTAATTAATAAACAAAGACAAACGTCGGAGCTTAAATATCTGCTTCGAACTTCAGATCAGGAAATTATCCGCTCTGTTCGCACTGACTGCACTCGTAATGAATTTAACCAGTTTTTAATGTCAGGTTTTTTAATATGCGTGTTGACTTCTTTCTAAGATGACAAAGTGATCAAGTGATCAGGTTTCCTTGATGAGGGTCAGAATGGCTTATTGACATAACAATAGGGGCCATTCAAAGGTAGTCAGGAAGTCATGAATGCAATCATTACTGCCTGAGCAGCGCGGCTCTATCTAGTGGACGGATTGCGCAACTACAGCCGCTGCAGTTTATCAAATAAATTGTATTTATTTTTTATTGTGTGCGCCTTATAATCCGGTGCGCCTTACATATGAAATAACTATAAAACAAAAAAATTATTGAGGGTGCGCCTTATAGTCCAGTGCGCCTTCTAGTGCGGAAAATACTGTACTCAATTCTTTTACACTGAGCCACAGTGGCTTAGTCATACTACTTCCTAGTGCAATCCCAGTCACCTCATGATACTGAGACCCTGAATGAGCTCCATAATGAGAACCATCTTTATGGTATATCCTCTGCTTGGAACGTGCTCCCCGTTAGGACTAGGCAGGTTTACCTTCCAAAATCTGATCAAACAATACATGATAAGGCTTAAATAGAGATTGCAAACACCTTTTTACACATCTTCTGACATAGTGTATTTAATCAACTGAAACACGAGGGTCGTGGTAAGAACCTAGTCAAGTATTTGCAATCTTTCATGTTGTCATTTTCAGCAAGTTGTAAAATGTATATTGATTTAATGAAAAGTTGCCCTTTGGGACCATAAAATCAACACCTCTCATCTCACGCCTTTTGATAAAACTAGTGGATGACACTCAAAAGTATGACAGGAAAGAAGGCAGATGCAGAATCGAAAGTTTGTTTTTAATTCAAAGCAGTTAAGAGTGCCAGGAAATCAGTCCAAACAGGCAAACAAATCTGATGAGCAGGCAACAGGCTGAGTCCAGGGATCAGGCAGAATCAGTACAAGGTATTAAGGCAGGACATAGGAAAGCTGGAAAGTAGGATGAATGCTAACAATCCAGGAAGGAACTCAGGGCTAAGCAGAGAATATGTAGAATGGAGATTGATCAGAAGATGGAGACTCAGGTGAAGAGGATGAGCTACAGATGTTTCATAATGCCTGAATTGATGATTCTTAATTTAACCATGTCTTACCTACGATTTGAATTTTTTTATTATTTCCCACAGAATGTTATTTTTAGCTGGTTGAAGTCTTAGGACAGATCATTATAGCATCAGCTTTCCAGATTTCCTTAAATCAACAAGCAGATTTGTCTGTAGAGGAAACATCATGTAAACATATATTCATAAATAGACACCCACAAACATGTGTCACGTACTATAATGTAGGACCCAACTGGTATATCTGTGAATATCCCATGATGCATCATGCAGTTACCAGAAATTTTTTTCTTAATATCTACCTAAATCTTAATTTTCCAATTAGTTCAATCTCTCGACTGCTTTTGTTTTTATTCATTGTTTCAGACACAGTAGCAGTTCTTTTTAAATAGCAGAGTTGTAAAATCCAGTATAAGTGGTGCTCTTGCACCAATCTGTTGCTCCAATAATTGTTAGATCTCATCAAGAAGTGTTGTCACCCTTCTCTCATCAGGGGATTACATCCAAGTTTGGATCGCAATCTAGATATTTTGACTGGTTCTTAAAATGATAGGAAAATGGAGGTTTGCAGCTTAGTATTTTATTTGTGTCATTGTGTTTTTAATAAGTGTACTAAGTGAAAATAGTTACTCTGAATACAAGTAGAATGGCAAAGACATTGCCTGGGCTTGCGCTAGCCATTTGCCACTTCGCCATGGGCGAAGTAAATTCCAGATTGGCTACAAGGTTTTTAGACTGTGTAGCCACAGTGGCGTTGTTATTTTTACAGAAAAAAGGCTAAAACTTAATTTTTTTTCGCTCGATAGCGCCGCTCGCTAACGTCGCTCGATAGCGCCGCTCACATCGCTCGCTAACATCGCTCGCTTACGCCGCTCGCTAACGCCGTTCGCTAACGCCGCTCGCTAACGCCGCTCGCTAACACAGCTCGCTAACACCGCCATTTCCGCTAGCGCCGCTATTTCCGCCGGTGCGCTATTTCCGCATGCCGACGGAATTTAGCCGAAGCATGCCGACCGAAGTAGCCGAAGTGACCCGAACGCTTCCGATCATTGAATATGCACTCGTCATGACCTCCTCTCGTCCAATTAAAAACAAAAATATTTTTTACAAGCTAAACCCGCGAATTGGTGTACTACAAGGCAAGGACGATTGATTGAAAGAAAATGAGAATAGAGTGTTTTATAGTAGATTTTGCGTTAAAATTCTAATTGAACAACAAATGGTGAATGCTGAGAGGGGGTAGGACAAACCGATCAGAAGGTAAATGTATTATATTATCAATACTTTTTTGTAGTCTTAGACTAGTCTTAGACTAGTCTTAGACTAGTCTTAGACTAGACTTAGACTTAGTGATGCATGTAAATGTGTATTCACCTCGCTTGCTATTTAATATGCCTTTTTAAATTGAAATGAAAAATCATATTATTGAATTTACATAAAAAACAACAACTATGGAATACCAATGCTGTTGTCTAAGTCAAAGTTAAAATGTCTTGTAGTCCAAGTAAAACTTACAAGTAAACATTGAGTAATATTTTGTATGACTGTATCTTCACATAGTGAATGCAAGTTTTCAATTGTTGAATCTCACATTTATACCTGCATAAAGTAGGATAGAAATAAAGATAGTTAAAGGTCCCATATTATGTATTTTTAACTTAATGTCATTCAGCTGCCAGATGTCCAACTAGACTGTATTCCAAATATTTTGACCTAAAGTGATCTGTGGTCCTAAATATCAGGTTTTCAAAATCGCTCATCTGAGCTACTCACAAAACGCTTCGTTTCAGGCCTCCGGCTGCAGTATGTTAATGAGCTCCGCTGGTCAACGCCTCCTTCACCTGGGCCACGCCCCTCTGAAGGAGAGTGTTAGGCTAACGGGACACTGACCAGCATTACGTTTGTTATCATTATGGCGTTTGGAGGACCCATCGTGTCGCTGTACATTTATGACCCTGAGTCGGACCCAGAAGCTCCTAAAGAAACACCGACTGTGCTGCTGCAGCAGGACGTTTCTGAATGGTTAGTACGTGTGAACGGTACTTAGTTGGTTCTGCGTTGTGTTTTGTTGTGTAACCTACGTCATCACAGGACGTTAGCATCGTCTGGTAGCTACTTTTGTTTCTACTCCCGCCTCTCATCGCACAGTAATAATGTCATATGTCTTATTATGTATTTTCTATATTTACAGATGTGTTTACTGTTAAAATGTTGCTGTATTTCTATAAGTGACAGTTAAGTCTGATGGTGGTTCTGATAGTTATTACCATGTGGCTAATGCTAGCTTCTGCTCACGGCTAAGTTACTTTATTTTTCTATCACATTGATTTAACCCGTTACTAAACTGCTAAATATTTGAGGCAGTCTTCTGTGACAAGACACACGGAGCTAACACCTGCTACCATCACACCAGGTTAATGGTGAAATGATGTAGCCATATTGCAGTGATGCCTTTATATACTCTTATTTTGAGGTGTCTTCACCTGTTGTACAGGTGTCCCTGTGGACACTGAATGTATGCCAACAGAAGCAGAAAACAACTGCTGTTTGGAGATACAAGTAGCAAGCTCACAGCTAGACCCCAAAGTTATGTCTCTACGGTATTCGGCTACTTTTACAACTGTAAATTCAAATGACCTTTACCATGTTTTTCACTGTAGGTTAGGAGCCATCTGCAGGAGGTTGATGAAGTTCCGTGCGTGACTCAACATCCTGGGTTCCAGCCTGTGTGCCTAAACGTGTACACCCTACAAATGGCCGGTCACGTACTGAGGGCCGAGTATGGCCCTTCACGTCTGAGACCAATACATCGGTAAGTCGTTCTTTGAAAAATGTTGGAATAAAAACTAGTTATGTCTTATTTTGCTTCATTAGGCATTCCTTCATTAATGCAGTAACATGACATATACAGTATAGGTACAACAAAGTCTAATATATTGTATTTGCGATACCTTGATTTTTATCTTATTAATAGACATGTGGAACATTTTTCGGTATTCACAATCCATTTATGTTGACATATACAAGCATTTATTTACATAAAACAATACATCCAATAATAATGAGAACACAGGGCTATCCTATCAGGAAATCAACAACAGTTGTAATACTCGGGATTGAAAATATTGTGAAATAAATAGTTTTGTGTCCTTTTTCTGTAGATGGTGCAGACATCTGGCCTATCGCACCTTTGTTGGCTGGTGCTGGGGCTACTTAGGACGCAGAATCCAGGCTGTCATCCCAGCATGTGGGGTCCTTCACATACGCCCGGAGTTTCCTGAAGACAAAGGCCATTACGCTGGATTTAGACCGAGTCTTGGCTGAACCTGGTCATGTAGCTGGCAATGACCTCCTCCTTGTCAGGACGCTCATACTGGGCAGACAGATTCTCGGGGAGAGGAATGGACAACATCTCATTTGTGTATGGCATGGGGTCCACCAAGACTTTGTCACATATGAGATCCAACATGTCAGCTACAAAACCTGTTCAATAAAACACAAAGATAGATCTTTACTGTTATTGATATTGTTTGTTTCATTTCTTTGTTTAGAAAAATTGTGTTCAAAATACATCCTGGTACTTGCTACTAATTTATTTATTTGTATAGTTACTTTTCACTGTGTTTTGGTGCGAACAATTACCAACAGAATTTCAAAACATGTTTGTTTGAAATATTAAAATATTGCAACACTAACAGAAAGTTGGCTCTTTCTTGTGAGGTTTGACTCATTGTCGCAAAAGTGGATCTTGTAGAGGGGTACACCAAACGTAACAAAATAAGGAGCCAAAACAATATATGACATACATGAATTGGTCTCAAAATTTTTTATACTAAAGTCTTCACATACTGTCTTGCTGGAATATTCTAATACACAACACTTATTTTTTACTGAACTAGTATCAACACATGTGCATTCACTAACACCTATAGTCAACTATATTTAGAAAATTAATGTAACCAATTTTATTAAAACATTGTATGGAATATGACTTGTACATACCTTTACTTCAATAGTGGGAATGAAGAGTCCTGCAGGACAGCTGTGTACCAACAGTATGAGTGTCCACTGGGTCAGTTTGGCCCCCCACGTCCCTTGAAGCTGTAGGCTGAATGGATGCACAAGGAAGAGGGACACTAATTTCAGGACACCAATGTTCTGATTTTGGATAAGAAGGACAGACCTGTGTGCGTTGTCGCTATGACGACCAACAAACAATCGACTCTAACACGTGCGCGCGCACTCACAATACGAAACAAAGCACAACTCCCTACGTAGCCTAGTATAAGTTGACTTTATTTATGCTGACAGATAATAGAAAAGAAAATATGAGACCAACTTACGTACGTTTTAGTTTTATACTGTAGCTCCAGCACGCACACACGTGTGGGAGTAAACGCACACACACACAGCACGCAAACGCGAAACAAAGGAGGCCTCCCTACATAGCCTAGCATAGCATGACTTCATTCATGCTAACCGACAAAAAGAAAAAAGATAAAATGTGAGCCCAACTCATGTGCGTTGTACCTACAGTAGATACTGTAGGTTTAGCACACACACCTTGGAGCGCACACACGCAAACACGAAACAAAGCAGTACCACCTAATTAGCCAAATAGCACTCGATCACTCATGCTAACAGACAACTGCAAAAAAGATAAATATGGTGAGACTTACAGTACCTGTAACCGGGGTGCAGGTCCTTGGTCCCGTATGGTTGGGAGTGATCCTTGAATGACGATCAGTCTCAGGCAAAGCCCCGTCTGGACTGACCCTCATTGCTAAAACAGGCTGGAGTGAAGTGGTTCCACACACAAACAAACGTGCAGGTGATGTAGCTGCACAGAGCCATTAAAAATGAAATGCAGGTCTCTTCTGTTCCTCATTGGATGGGATGAAAAATAAACACTGGTGTTGATTTGTACAATCAACAACTGAGCAACTACCTTGTCTCCTTGTCACAGACGCCATTTCAACAGACTGCTACCTCTCGTCCGACACGAAGAACTCTGTTTTGGGGATGGCCACGCCCTTGAGCGTGTCAACCAGTCCATTTCGTCCATGCCCCTGAGCATGTCCACCAATCCATATCGTCCAATACTCTGTCCAATAGCAGAAGGCAAAGTCTGACGTCAAGGATGCCTATTCTAGCAATCGAGTCTTTCAGAGCCATGACTTCCTAAAAGTCCAAATATCTATTGATGCAGGAAGTGTTTGTTTACCAGATTCTAGGAGTTGGTCGGGTTAGG
This sequence comes from Antennarius striatus, assembly GCF_040054535.1. NCBI lineage: Eukaryota > Metazoa > Chordata > Actinopteri > Lophiiformes > Antennariidae > Antennarius > Antennarius striatus. The sequence goes on from NC_090789.1 coordinate 16,359,448, forward strand.
GAGGACCACTATGTATATGTAGAGACCTGAAAAAGTGTGATTTTCATAATAGGGCCCCTTTAAGCTTGAACTGTTGACTTTAGTGTATTTGTGTAGGTAAACTGAACAGAAGATTTTGTCCTCAGAATGCACCAGAATGCAGGAAAACAACCCAATTTTCTAAAAAAAATTCCCGGGGGGCCCCCCGGACCCTCCCTGTGGGGGGATATCCCCCCACACACCCCTATGACGAGTGTGGTTTTCCACCCCCCAACAATTAAAAACTTGTATTCACGATGTGAAGATACAGTCATACAAATATATTACTCAATGTTTACTTGTAAGTTTTACTTGGACTACAAGACATTTTAACTTTGACTTAGACACTTTGATTTTAATAAATTTGATTCCTGGTATTACTCAATGTTTACTTGTAAGTTTTACTTGCTATTACAGCATGCCGCTGTCATGGACACAGAATGTGGCTTTTTGCGGCTTACTCAATTCTTTTACACTGAGCCACAGTGGGTAAGTCATACAACCTCCTAGTGCAAGCCCAGTTTGCCTTATCCCTAAGGTGTGTGTGTGCCGCAAGGCAGAAGCAAGGCCAGGACCCCTGATACAGAGTACAAGAGCGAACAGTTTATCAAGCAGAAAGTATCAACATAAATCACTTTCAAAGGAGATGCTTGAAAAAACAAGTAGCAACGGAAAATGACTATCTAAATAAGGCTAACTTAATGAAGTAACAACAAAAATTCACCTTAATCAAGGAGAAACTCGTAAAGACCAAAAGCAAGAGAATCGCTGGAAACAAAAAACTTGCAGCGGGAAATACGTGGCAGGAGATGAGGTCAATAACGTGGCGAGACACAGAGTGCATGACATAGAAAATCTTCCAGTGCTGAACAACAGGGGAAAGGTGGCTAAATAGGCCCCAGGTCAGCCTGATAAATCTCAGGTGTGGAGACCAGACTCTGCCCACAAACCCAGACCCACCTCCTTCCACGCTCTAGCACTACAGAGGAGGAGAGCAGAACAGAGAAACATGACCAGAGCAACAAACACAACCATGACAAAGGCAGTTGTTGTGTGTCATAAAGGGTCTTATCTTGAGTTGTGTGTTGTAAATGGTATTTTATATTGCAAAGAGGACAGGATGAGACTTTAAGCTGTTAAAAAAATAAATTATATGATGTAAGTAACATGAACATACTCAGTCATCTCACCTTTGTGTGTTGCAGTATGGACGGTCGGACAGTTATCGCGTGGCCACCACACAGGACAAGGATGATAAAGACTCACCCAAGAAAAAGGGAGGCAAAGATCTGGATGACCTCAAGAAAGAAGTTCCCATAGTAAGCACACAGCTTCCACATTCCTAAGACCTTATTCCACATAAATTAAACATTAGTGGTATCATTTCATCCACTTGGATACCAGATTGGTGGCACTCAAGCACTTGAGCATTTCGTTAAGCATAACTTGTCAGCTATAACAAAAGAGATTACGTATCCTGGACTCACTCAAACCTTCGAATAGCTGCAATTCAACTGTAATCTAATCAACCTGTTTGAAAAGGAGATCATAGATGATAAGTGGTATTGCATAGCAGTTCTATTGTAGGGCTATAGTGTGGATATAAGCAACATGTAATAAAACAACAGGGATCAGATGAGATTAGGTTGATCTCCAAAATATTTTTTATATTTGTAAAAAAAGACTAACATTAACATTTATACAGTATTGATTCAAAATAATTTGTATTTTTAGAGCCATTAGTTTAAGACCCATTATTTTAATTTATCTTCAACACAGGTTTTATTATTGATTTTCTTTTTTAATCTTCTGTAGACGGAACACAAAATGTCTGTTGAGGAGGTTTGCCGGAAATACACCACCGATATTGTCCAGGTAAGTTGCTCACTAATCATTAGCCTCATTAAATGAGGCTTTTCCACCATCACTTGCTTGGCATGTTGTAAGGCGCACTGGATTATAAAGCCTATCTGATTATCAGGCGCACCTTTAATGAATGGCTTATTTTAAAACTGTTTTCACCAAAATAGGAAGATACTGCATTGTAAGTTGCATAGAATAAAAACTACTGTAGTGGCTGTGGTTGTATTATGGATCCACTAGATCAGGGGTCGGCAACCTGTGGCTCCGGAGCCACATGCGGCTCTTACGTGCCTTGCAGCTCCCTGGAGATTAATCATAAAATAAAAACATAATGCTTAAAAGAAAGAAATAGATAAATATTCTACTCATAGCTAAAAAAATTTAAAAAACAAAAGTTATTGTTGTGAATTTCCTACGTGTTTTTACAACATCGACGTTATCGTGATGTTTAAAAATTTAGTCAGGCACCTTTTAGGACAGCTCAGATACGCTGTGGGGTCCTATGCGATTGCAGCCCTGGCTTTAGAAAGAAGCGGTAGTTGGTTGGCAGCACAGTGGGTGGGTAATGAGGGCTGTGACATGAGTCCTGACCAATCGGGTGAGACTCCCTGCATCCCTGACCACCTGAGGACAGGTCTACTCCTTGCCGTCAGCCGCAGCCTGCGGGCTGCTCCAAGTTGTGAGAGAGAGAACCATGAGGGTTCCACATTGTCTTTAATAAAGGACAGCAATGCTGCGGCCATTCAGTGGTGAGTGGGGAAGGTCCACTGCTTGTCGGTTCACATATATGTGCATATATGTGAGTTCATACAGTTTAGACGGAAATTGAAAGTCATGCTAGCCGCGCTAATCGTGCTACCTGCGCTAATCGTGCTGGCTGCGCTAGTGAGGCTCGTCGTGTTAGCCACTAGCTGAAGGGCTTTGAACCAGAATTTTTTGCCAATCGGTTCGTTCTGAACAGAAACGGAATTATAAAGTTTCCGGTTTTGCGTTCCGCCCATGAACTGACGTTCCTGAACCGGTTAGAACAAAAAATAAAGTTCCTGAACCGGTTAATAACGTTCCTTGTAAATATAAATATGTAGGTGCCGTATTTTGCACACCGTAAGATGCACTTAAAAGCCGTAAGATTTCTCAAAAATCAACGTTGCAGCTTTTAACATTAAGCATCTTACGTTTACACTGAGTTCCAAAATCTGTAAAAATGTTATTGTGTGACTTTAGTTAGCGCTCCGCCAGATCGACCATTTACCACTGACATAGGACGTAATATGCCACTACGTACGCCGGCAGTGATGGGCCAATTAGACAACATGACGCGAGGCTACGTCCGGCACACCTCCGGTAGGTACCGGTATCAGTATATGCCGGTACTGTACCACAGGTATGCTGCATAACCACATTTTTTTGGCTAAAGACCCCCGACAATGGCGTCAGCAAAGAGACATGCTTATGACGCAACATGTAAAGTCCAGGCTATCAGTTCTGGTCGTTCCGGTTCACGTAAAGAGACCGGGTGGCTTTTTTCACGCTTCGCCATCTCTCTTGATCTGTGACTCCATGCACGCCCATACCACCGCTTCGGTAAAAAACCACGTCAAGCGGCTGAATTCGAAGCTTGCCATCATCCTGGGAGGATTAACGAAAGAACTCCAACCGACATTGGTTTAAACAGAGCCTTTAAAGTTAAGCTGCGTGCGTCGTGTAGTGATGGATGAGACGGTGAACACACGTTTACCAGGACTGGAGGCAGTGCTGAGCGAGTTACACCGCGAGTTACACCCCCACAATATGTGCTTGGATTGTGGATCCTGGACTAACGTATCTGCTTCGACTTTTGTCCGATGTTTTACAAAAGCTGGCATCATTACCTGGGCTTGCACTAAGAGGTAGTGTGACTAAGCCACTGTGGCTCAGTGTAAAAGAATTGAGTAAGCCACAAAAAGCCACATTCTGTGTCTAAGCCAGCGGCTTGCTATAATAGCAAGTAAAACTTACAAGTAAATATTGACTAATACCAAGAATCAAATTTATTAAAATCAAAGTGTCTAAGTCAAAGTTAAAATGTACAAGTAAAACTTACAAGTAAACATTGAGTAATATTTTGTATGACTGTATCTTCACATAGTGAACGCAAGTTTTCAATTGTTGGGGGGTGGAAAACCACACTTGTCATAGGAGGGTGGGGGGGGATATCCCCCCGCATGGGGGGTCGGGCCCCCCCAGGAAATTTTTTAGAAAATGGGTTTGTTTTCCTGCATTCTGGTGTATTCTGAGGGCAAACTCTTCTGTTCAGTTTACCTACAAAAATACACTAAAGTCAACAGTTCAAGCTTAACTATCTGTATTTCTATTCTACTTTATGCAGGTATAAATGTGAGATTCAACAATTGAAAACTTGCATTCACTATGTGAAGATACAGTCATATAAAATATTACTCAATGTTTACTTGTAAGCTTTACTTGGACTAGAATACATTTTAACTTTGACTTAGACAACACCATTGGTATGCCATAGTTGTTGTTTTTTTAAAATTCAATAATATGATTTTTCATTTCAATTTAAAAAGGCATATAAAATAGCAAGTGAGGTGAATATACATTTACATGCATCGTTGGTTATTCCTGCTGGTCATAGAGATCAAAAGTCTAAGACTACAAAAAAGTATTGATAATATCTTTCATTTACCTTCTGATCGGTCTGTCACCACTCCTACCCCCTCTCAACATTCACCATTTGTTGTTCAATTAGAATTTTAACGCAAAATCTGCTATAAAACACTCTATTCTCATTTTCTTTCAATCGATCGTCCTCGCCTTGTTGTACACCAATTCGTGGGTTTAGCTTATAAAAAAAGAATCTTTTTGTTTTTCATTGGACAAGAGGAGGTCATGACCCGAGTGCATATTTAATGATCGGGAGCGTTCGGGTCACTTCGGCTATTTCCATCTGCTATTTCCGTCGGCATGCTTTGGCTAAATTCCGTCGGCATGCGGAAATAGTGGCGCCGGCGGAAATAGTGGCGCTACCGGAAATAGCGGCACTAGTGAAAATAGCGGCGCTAGCGAGCGAAAAAGTATTACGTTTTAGCCTTTTTTCCGTAAAAATAAGAATGCCGCTGTGGCTACAGTCTAAAAACCTTGTAGCCAATCTGGAATTTACTTCGCTCATGGCGAAGTGGCAAATGGCTAGCGCAAGCCAAGATTATCGGACAGCCACCCGGAAACCAGACGATGAGCGATAGTGAAATTGCTGAGCTATTCAACGCAGACCGAAGATAATGACTGAAGGATTTAGCACAGATTTATCAAAAAATAAAGAAATAAAAACAAATTAAAAAAATAATGTCGGTGTATTTTTTAAAAATTTAAATACGTAGTACAACACAGTTAAACCACAGTCACCTTTTTGCTTCCGTTAGCAAGCATGTACCAAACAATAAGGTGCGCCGTGTGTAAAAGTTCAGAAATAAACTCCGTAATTTAGACAGTGCCTCTTTATACAATGCGCCGAATGGTGCACAAAATACGTTAACTTAAGGACTTTTAAATTGGCAATTAAAGCAATTAGTTTATACACTAAGACTATAATTATAGATATATCCCTACCCTACAGTAAACAGTACCACAGCACTACACCTCTGCTTTTTGATAGTTATATCACTATAGTTAAGGCTTATGCGCCCTACTTAGACACTACATGAAATAAGACAAGAATAACTTCCACCATGTCATTTATTGCTGAACAACAGATCTTCATCATGCTTCTCCGATAGCTCAATGTTGCTACATAACGCTGGCAGTACGGGGACACACTGCACTGAGTTAATGTCTAAATCATACATTTTTAAGATTGAAATACTGCAGTTTTTACCTGTTATGATTAAATTTTGACTGGGAGACTGCCCTTTTCGTAACTGTTACTGATAGCCGCTACTTCTCTCCGCTCTCATCTCGCGTCATGTGAATGAAAGGAAGTGAAACATGAGATCAAATATTTTTTTCGGTTTTCGGTTTCATTTCGTTCCTGCCAACATACCAAAAGTTTCCAGTTTTCTTTCTAGGAACCGGTTCAAAGCACTGGCTAGCTGCACTAGTGAGGCTGGTCGTGTTAGCTACGCTAAATGTGCTAACCACGCTGGTCGTGTTAGCCACACTAGGTGTGCTGGTCACGTCATCGCCCCAGCCATGCCAGCTGCTAATTGCACTGTTAATAATTGCAATGTGAATACTGTAGTTATCTTAATCCAAACAAGTCTGTTCCTGTTTCGGTTTGTTCAACCTTATTATGTGTAATATTATGTATGTATGGCCTAGCATACATACATAATGTCTGCAGGGCAGGTTTTTCTGGTAGAGGGTGAAATCAGGACCCGGTTCAAGACTGGAGAAGCTCCTGACTGGAGAAGCTCCTGTATCTCTGTTGAGGCAGGATGCATTCATTGGATGGAGGCAATTCTAGAGAGCACGGTGAACTACAAAACCGAGTCGTTCACGGAATAATGTTCTGTAATGCTACAAGTTACTGATTAAATGCCAGAAATCAACTGTTCCCTGTGTGGGGCCTGCTCTCTGACCGGGGTTACCGCTGTGGATAAGGTGGTTCCAACGCACACGGTCCCCCCAATTATATCTCCAACAGATGGTGATTACACAAAGGAGCAGAAACACTGTTTTGTCATTGGAGCTCATGCTGACTGTATTCATCAGGGATGTACAGCGAGGCTCTCTCACCTCCCCTCCCTGAATGAGTCCAGAGACGTTCGTCACCATCACACACTGAACGGGGATTACTGTATTTAGGAGCGATCATCGATACATGAGCTTCATTTGGGAGCAGATATAACGAGTTCATCAATGCAGCAAAACATAATACAGCAATATAGAAAGGGAAGGTCAACTTAAAGCACTAAATATGGTACAACAGAGTATCACGTGATGTGTCATTCTCTCCAGGATGCGCTCCATGGAAAATAAATAATCATGAATCTCATTATGCATTCGTAGACTAGTTAATCAATTTGATAGTAGGCTAATACAGTTGATATAGACACTTACAGCTTGTGTTGCCTTCATATAAGGCTTACAATTTTTTTGCGGCTCCCAACAGGTTTGACTTTAGTTTTTTTGGTCCAATCTGGCTCTTTGAACGTTTAAGGTTGCCGACCCCTGCACTAGATTGAGCTGCGCTAAAGGGATTGCATTCATAACTCTGCACCCTTTTCTCAAATTTCAAGACCCAAGTCACTGTTAGCCAAAGGTGTCTGGAATGCTACAATTGATTCGTAAATGTGGTTGACAGCTGGAACAGCAGGTGTGTGTTTGGAGGGGGGGCTTAGACTTGTGTATTCTGTCTGGGCTGCTGACCAGATAGGCAACAGCGTGGGGGTTGAGTTTACAGCTGAGAACTCATCTGAGAATTCATCTTCAATTAATGGGCTACTTCAAAACGTTTTTCATATATAAGGCACACTGGATTATAAGGCTCACTGTCGGTTTTTAAGAAAATTAAAGGCTTTTGGGTGCACCTTAGAGTGCGCAAAATACTGTACTGGTATTAACACAAAGAGCAGCCTAGTAAAATGTAAGAGTGTTATAGTTACGTTTTGAAGGATGCAAAGTATAATTTGAGAATTATTTTTGACAAAAATTAAAAAAAAAATCTTAATGTTGCACACCCTTACAGGTTGGGTATTTTCCATCATCGAAAAATGCCATGTTTTTTCTTCATTATTTCCTCATTGCCTCTGCTCATACATTGCCCTGCTATCAAGTTTCAATATTTTCTTCTGCATTCCCTCTTCATCTTTCAGGGTTTGACCAATGCCAAGGCAGCAGAGTACCTGGCCAGAGATGGGCTCAATGCCCTGACCCCACCCCCTACCACTCCAGAGTGGGTTAAGTTCTGTCGCCAACTGTTTGGTGGCTTCTCTATCCTGCTTTGGATTGGTGCTATCCTCTGTTTTCTGGCCTACGCTATCCAGGCTGCCACTGAGGACGAGCCAGCTGGGGATAATGTAAGTGCAGAATTGTTGTAATGAATGATGATAAGGATGAAGGTGATCCGCAGCTGTCATATCCACTATTATAGCATGTCCACCTCATCCATCATCAGAAATTGTCTGATGTGTCCTTCATGCCAAAAAAATTAAACAACTTAGCAGAGAGATGAGGTTGAGAGATGAGAGGTGAGGTTGATTGATGATTGATACTAGCTGCTACAATTTCATACATTTCGTTGCTATGTTTCACACTATCCATTACGGGAGTAGTGTGTGAGGTGCACACACTAAGATGCAATGTTTTTTTTTTTTAACAATAAAGGCTCCAGAACCACATTGTTCTGAGTCTGTATCAACTTAATGGAAGCGTAGCACTGATTTTAGCAGACACTGGCAACAGGACAAAAAAACAACCGAACAATGATAGGTGATTAGCAGCAGTTCCACCTTTACCAAAGATCCATCCTCCTCTTGAAATGAAATTGTCAAAACAAGCCATGATCCCGATGAAAGTCAACACAACACAAGAAAGTGATAATGAAGTGTACAAAAGTGTCAGAGATGTGGCACTGCTGGCACAGGAGTAACTGGCAGAGATCACAGAAGATCACACATTACAAATTGAATTAAAATCTAAGTCTGGACCGGTTTTGGATATACCGTAGCTGTGACAAAGTATTCAGTAGTTTCATGTGGCAGCATTATAGTTCTGTACCATTAATGACATCGATTAGTGGTGTGAGCGGAACCTATGGAGATATAATCAGAACTGGGTGTCTGCCTCCTATTCATTCCTACCAAACTAGTCTGTGTGCATCATGCGAGTCTCAGGTTTCCCTCTGACAGTGAGTCACATTTCCCAACCTATTATTCAGTAAACACTTATTATGCATTTCATGTGTGTTGTGACTGAGTGTGTTTGCTGTCAGAGAGATCTACAGTGTACATTTTTAAATAAATTTTAGATAGAAGTGTTTTGAAATGTTATGTGCTCTGATTTTCCTGAATGAAAAAAAAGATGAGAATTTCTGCTTTGGTGTTGACTATCTGTCCAAATTGTGCCAACTGATCCAACTTTAGTGTGGTAGACCATCCTGTTAAAATCCATAGAAGACCCAACACAATATGACAAAATAAAATCCTCAACTTCAGGAGAACACTCGTTGTGAATGATCCACAACACATCGGCATGGGTTATGTGAACCGTATGGGAAGATTATTTTCAAGGGGTCCTATTATAAAAATCAAACTTTTTCAGGTCTGTACTTATACATAGTGATCCTCCCTAACCTGATAAACTCTTGGAATCTGGTAAACAAACACTTCCTGCACAAAAAGATATTTGGAGTTTTAGGAATCCATGGGCCGGATCGAATCAAAACAATCGGATTTGCTAGAATGGCCATTTGTGATGTAAATTACGTCACAAATGGTGCTCTGTGATTGGACAGAGTGATAAACAATATTGATTGGCTGACATGCCCAAAGGCTTGGCAATCCCCGAGGGGGGAGTTCGTTCAGGCTTCGGTAGCATTGTGCGGTAAACAAGCTGTTAACATTTGGTTAACTAGTTCGGTCCACTTCAGTAATGCGTGTGTGTGGTTCATGATCAGGCTACATAGCGGTGTGTGTTATTGACCTGGCTTAGAGCTACACACTGAAAGTTCCTCCGAAGCTGTGAATTCAGCTAACATTTGGCTAACTAGTTAGCGCTGCTTCAGTCAGGTGTGTATGTGTGTGTGTGTGTGTGTGTGTGTGTGTGTCCGCTCGAGGCTATCTCCAGCATCACAGCGAACACACAACCAGTTGCACATTAATTACTAATTCATAACAACTGTCTGTTTTTTGGTGAATGTAAGCAGCTTTAGCTCTCCTAAGTGATCAGAGAGCTGCGCGTATCCACACACACACACACACACAAGAGAAAAACTTGGTCTTTACCACGTAAAATCCCGTGTTTCATGAGTTTGGTTACCTTAGCTCCCTTGCTATCAAGGATCTGTTATTGTCCATTACAATTTTCGGAAAAAGCAGCTTTAGCAATCACAACACATCACCACCCAATTAAAAAATAAATAAATGAAAGTCTAAAAGAGACTTTGTGTTATTTATAAATTTGAAACTTTAGAGAGGTATCAACTTCCTGACATAGAATCTGTACCTCTCACACTCTTCACAAATGTAGTTTGATGTCAGAATGTCGTTTTGATCCGTTTTCAAGTTATTCTCTGTTTCTCTGTCTCCCCAGCAGACTATTTTCCCTTGTGTTACATTTTTAGATAAAGGTGAAGTCAGACAAATCAATTTTGAATTAATATGAAAGTTTTCACTGTATTTCTTCCCTCTTATTGTAGTTGTATCTGGGTATCGTGCTGTCAGCAGTTGTCATCATCACCGGCTGCTTCTCCTACTTCCAGGAAGCTAAGAGTTCCAAGATCATGGAGTCCTTTAAGAACATGGTTCCTCAGGTAGTCAACAGTCAGTAGTTCAACTGGGCACTGTGATAGGATTTTTAAAGAGAAAATGAACTTAAATTCCTGTGTCACAATGAGTGCTTGCTTTAGTAATACAGGATTTTATGTGGGGTTTTTTTTCCAATTTTACTCTTTTTTTCCTTGTTGTCTCCATATCTCTCTTTCTCTCTCTCCGTTCCCAGCAAGCCCTGGTGATCCGTGAAGGAGAGAAGATGCAGATCAATGCTGAGCAGGTGGTGGCTGGAGACTTGGTGGAGGTGAAAGGAGGTGACAGGATCCCTGCTGACCTGCGCATCATCTCATCTCACGGCTGCAAGGTCAGCCACAAACACAGATGTCCTCAGTCGTTACACAAACTAGTAGTTGTTGGAGTGACATTTTGTTCTAATGTCTCACCTTACAGATCACTTCCTTAAAGTGTTCACTTACAAAAATATCATGCTAGAAACTAGTGAAGTTGTTTGTAATAGTAGATAATATGTCTTTGATTGATAAAGACAGCACAGGGACTTCCCAATTAGATAATAAGGTATCATCTAACACTCATGAGACAAACTCTTGACAAACCTGACTGCTTTTGGATCACAAATTTTCCAAAGTGGTGCAGATGCAGGCTACAGACAAGTAAATATTTTATTTATGTTCCTAAATTCACACAGATTTCAAGTGTTTTTACAGTCCAACATGTCACATGCTTCCATTTTCAAAATTTAATATAGAGTTAAAGATGCAAACGAAATGGTTTCAAAACTTTATTCAAAGACGTTCACATCAAGGACACACAGTCTGTCATGCAGTAATGGGGCTTTTTTTCCTCATGAAGCCCTCAAACAGGCTCACTTCCTCCTCCTATTCTCTGTGGCTCTCATTCACCGACACTTAAATGGTTTGCATTTGCTTTATTCAGGTGGACAACTCATCGCTCACTGGGGAGTCAGAGCCCCAGACCAGGTCCCCAGATTGCACCCATGACAACCCCCTGGAGACCCGTAACATTGCCTTCTTTTCCACCAACTGTGTTGAGGGTGAGATCGTCACTACTGTCCAAAAGCAAATGTCACGTCTCACACACAAGTGATGTCAGTGACATCACGGGTCCCCAGGGGATCCAATTGAAATGAGATGCCATTTAACTTATGTGCTCCATTCGAGTTCCGTTAAACATGTTCATATAAGGTCATGAATCACACACTGTATGTCTCAAGAAGTTATGAGATGTACAGTGTGAATGGCGCCCCCATGTGGACATATTTTTACATTACATCAAGCCTTTCCGTGTCATTTGTTCTAGCAGTCTTTCATTATCCTAAAACCAAGAAAGAAATGTAGAAATTTAAAGCGCCTGATGCCTCTGCTCTCCTTCCACAGGAACAGCACGTGGCATTGTCGTGTGTACCGGTGATCGTACAGTGATGGGCCGCATCGCTACTCTCACCTCTGGCCTGGAAACTGGCAAGGTAACATTGTTTATGTTATTTAACTTGAAAATTGTATTTTCAGAATAAACATGTAAATTAATGTGAAATCAGTCAGTCACCCAATCAGTTCAATCTTCTTTTTCTTCAGACACCCATTGCTAAAGAGATTGAGCACTTCATCCACATCATCACAGGCGTGGCAGTCTTCCTTGGTGTGACCTTCTTCATCCTGTCACTCATCTTGGGTTACAGCTGGTTGGAGGCCGTCATCTTCCTCATTGGTATCATTGTTGCCAATGTACCCGAGGGACTACTGGCCACAGTCACCGTGAGTCAAACTGGAGTGTGCGTGTGTGTGTGTGTGTGTGTGTGTGTGTGCGTGTGTGTGTGCGTGCGTGCGTGTGTGTTATTAGTTGAGTGAACTATACTTTTCTGTGTGTACATGTGTGCTTTTAACAAGATGTCTTATGTTATAGATGTATTATTACAAACCGCTTCAAAGTGGATATGTATTGGGATTGTCAGTGTTCGTGTGTTCGTCCGTTCGTTCATTCATTTGTCCACCAAATATCTTTGCAACCATTGCAGATAGAAAGACGAAACAAAAAGAACAATTTGGGCGGCAAAGGGGATGAAAGTGAGATGATGACCTTGACCTTGAGAAAAGTAGGTCACGGTCAAATTTCAACTTTTGTACACTCAGGAACCGGATAAGATAGAAAGACGAGGGAGAAGGCCAGTGTTAGACCCTAGATCAAAGATAATGCTTTGATCTATGCACTACCTTTGATCTATGGTCTTACTCACACTGACCTTCTCCATATGCACTAGTCTATGCACTAATCTGACCTACCCTGAAAGTAGGTCAGGATAAGTCGCGGGATGTTGCAGTCTCTGAATGCCTTGTTAAACTTGAATCTGACTTCAGTTGGGCTTTACGTACAAATAATAAACAGGAAACACCACTACAAGTCACACAACGCAGCAACAAATTTCAAATCCAATTAACAAAACAGAAAACACAGTGGTTGTCATGTCTTCTATTTTTTGTGGTGCCTCAAGCACTTTAATTTCACATGTCTGATTGTGTATACAGTGTTTTGGCTGATGACGTCTTGTTGTGTGTGCTGGTTGATTTTGTTCCTGCTTTCTATATCTGTGTGTGTTGTCCTGTTACTGTATGTCTGTGTGAATCTTTGTATTTCTGCACATTAACATTGTCTCTGTGTGGTGAAGTTGGGGTGTTGGCTCTGTTTGTCTCTTTCCATCTCTCTCCCTTCTCCCAATGCAGCCCCATATGTGATTATGTGTCTCTTTGTCTCCTCCATCCTCTATGTGTGTCTCTTTCTCTCTTCCAGGCCAGTCACAGTCCTGTCTGCTGACAACGACTAGCTAAATGTAATGACATTAGGCTAATAACTATATTAGGCCTCCTTTGCTTGCTAGAACTGTTTGGCCCATGGGTCTGCCCGTACTATGGCATGATAGCACAATGTACCGATCAGCATCATTGCTTAGCTTGCCCATGCATTATATTCTCTCTGCATCGCTATTTGGCACCATCCTTTCTGACTGTAGTGCATTTTGTTATAGAGGGAAATGCTGTCACCTGAGCTAACAAGATGAACATCTCTGGGTTGTTTTAAGTACAGCACTGATGTGTCTGCTCATTGGCAAGTTAATGTAGTGCCTGGAGATGTTCATCTGCGCCTTGAGCTTGAGAAATAGATACCAATTGCTCTTTGTGTCTTTCCCTTCTCTCATTTTGTCCAATTCTGTTGTCATCCTCTCTTCTCTCTCTCTCTCTCTCTCTCTCTCTCTCTCTCTCTCTCTCTCTCTCTCTCTCTCTCTCTGTCAATCCTCTCTTTTCTTTGCTTTTGTCTGCCTCTTATCCACCTTCAGGTGTGTCTGACACTGACTGCTAAACGAATGGCTCGTAAAAACTGCCTTGTAAAGAACCTGGAGGCGGTGGAAACACTGGGTTCGACTTCCACAATATGCTCCGACAAGACCGGCACCCTCACCCAGAACCGGATGACTGTGGCCCACATGTGGTTCGACAACCAGATCCATGAAGCTGACACCACCGAGGACCAGTCTGGTGAGATTTTTCCCTCAATTCTGGTCTGCATGAAAACTTTTTTCTTTAGTTTCTCTATGGCAGCATTTGGATGAAGAGCTGCTTCTGTGTGCGTATAAAGACATGAAAATGATCAGCCACAATGTTTTCCAATCATTCTCTAGGCTCCTCCTTTGACAAAAGCTCCACAACATGGGTGTCTTTGGCACGCATCGCTGCTCTCTGCAACCGTGCTGTGTTCAAGGCTGGCCAGGAATCTTTGCCAATCCTGAAGCGTGAGGTTGCCGGCGACGCCTCTGAGTCAGCTCTCCTGAAGTGCATTGAGCTGTCCTGTGGCTCTGTCAAAGCCATGAGGGACAAGAACAAGAAGGTGGCTGAGATACCTTTCAACTCCACTAACAAATACCAGGTTTGTCCACTTTGTTTGATCATAATTCAAGTAACTAGTACTGGATTTAATTTATGAGGAAATGTAGTAGACTAAGATAATACATATTATATTAATGGTTCTAATTGTGTCATGACCGTTTGTTCCCATTAGCTCTCAATTCATGAGAGTGAAGAAGAAAGTGACAACCACTACTTGTTGGTGATGAAGGGAGCACCAGAGAGGATCCTGGACCGCTGTTCCACCATCATGTTGCAGGGCAAGGAGCAACCCATGGATGACGAGATGAAAGATGCTTTCCAGAATGCTTATCTGGAACTGGGAGGTCTGGGAGAGAGAGTACTGGGTAAAGAGCTGAAAAGTAGTCATTTAAAAACGATTTGGAAATATATCTTCTAAGTTTGGTATATTCTGTTTGTGTAATAAGTACACTTCATTTAATTTTTTCATCCCTTTTGTTCCTTCAGGGTTCTGCCATTTGTTCCTGCCAGAAGATAAGTATCCCAAAGGTTTTGCGTTTGACACAGATGACGTCAACTTCCAGACAGATAACCTCTGCTTCGTGGGTCTGATGTCCATGATTGATCCGCCCCGTGCTGCTGTACCTGATGCTGTGGGCAAATGCCGCTCTGCTGGCATCAAGGTGAGTAACTTGTCAAACTGGCATTTTTTTTTTTTCCATGATGGCGGTGCACAGGGTTGCAGTGGCTTCTGGAGCTCCAGCTGTAATGCCCATTTTTAGTGCTTTAAGAAACAATCTGAACAGCAGCTTGGCAACAAATGTGAAGTACATCCCAGCCGAACTGTACTTCATCAGAAACAACCAAACGGCATCAATTCCACCAATGGTGAAAGCCACTCTCGGCAGATTGGGGATACTCAGAATGCAGGAGGAGCGACGCGCGGGGGGGGGCGAGGATGGACCAGCAAGAGGAAGCGATGTGCCCGGAGGTAGAAAAGAGGAAAGAGGGCTGGCTGGCTAACCCTGCTAAAATCCAGTAGACCACCAATCCCCTCACTCTTTCTGGCCAATGTCCGTTCTTTGGACAATAAAGTTGACATGCTTCGCCTCCGGCTGGGGGTCTGGGAGGAGATGAGGAGCTGCTGTGTGGTCGGCCTGACGGAGACCTGGCTAAACAACAACATGCCGGACTCTGCTTTCCAGATCGGTGGATTACAGCTGTTCCGAGCGGACCGGGACCATCGATCCAGGAAAACATGTGGGGGAGGACTGTGTGTATACGTGAATATAGGTTGGTGCACAAATAGTGAATTGGTCAAGAGCTACTGCTCCAAGGCGATAGAACACGTGACTGTTAAATGCCGGCCGCATTATCTGCCTCGTGAGTTCACGGTGGTGTTCATCACCATTGTTTACATCCCGCCGGGTGCTAATGCTAATGCTAACGGAAACGAAGCATTACGTGAGCTGCACGACACCAACAGCTCACTGCAGATCAGGCACCCAGAAGCGTTTTACATGGTAGCAGGGGACTTTAACCACGTAAAACTAATGGACACACTGCCCAGTTTTTACCAGCACGTTACCGTACCCACACGTGAGGACAACACACTGGACTGTGTGTACACTAACCTACAAGGCGCATACAGGGCCCTCCCCCGACCACACCTCGGCCTATCAGACCACATCTCCGTCCTGTGGAATCCCTCAAACCCACGAGGAAAACTGTCACTGTGTGGCCCCAGGACGCAGCCCCGGTGCTCCAGGACTGCTTCCAACACATACTGGCAGATGTTCAGGGAGGCAGCCACACAGGGGGGAGAGGTGAACCTGGAGGAATACACTTCTGTCCTCGGGTTTATGTCCAAGTGTGCGGACGATGTGACCAATGTGATGAGATCACTGTCTACCCGAACCAGAAGCCCTGGCTGAATGCAGAGGTGAAAGCTCTGCTGAAAGCCAGGGATGCTGCGTTCAGGGCGGGGGAGGCAGGGGCACTAAGGGCAGTGAGGAGGGCTCTGGATAAGAGAATAAAGGAGGCCAAATCCACTTGTGCTCAAAAGATCCAGGGTCACCTGACCTCAGGGGACCCACAGAGCATGTGGAAGGGCATCAAGTGCATCACTAACTTTAACACCTGGAATGCACAGGGCCCGACAGACCCCTCCCTAGCAGATGCCCTCAATAAGTTTTATGCCCGCTTTGAGGACCCCAACACCCCCCCCAGCACCAAACTAACACCCCCCCCGGATGACACACCCCTCAGTGTGGCCACAGAGGATGTAAGGAGGACCCTGCAAAAGATCAACCCCTCGCAAGGCTTCGGGCCCCGAAGGCGTCCCAGGGAGAAGGACTGTTCCCACCAGCTAGCAGAGGTGTTGACAGACATCTTTAAGACCTCACTGCAGCTAGCAACAATCCCCACCTGCCTGAAGTCCACCACCATCGTCCTGGTCCCCAAAGGCCACTCGGTGAAGGAGCTGAATGACTATCGGCAGGTGGCCCTCACCCCGATAGTCATGAAGTGCTTTCAGAAGCTGGTCATGGCACACATCAAGGACTCCATAGACATTATGGTGGACCCCCACCAATATGCCTACAGGAGGAACCGCTCCACCAATGACGCCATGTCCTCTGTGGTCCACACTTCCCTCACCCATCTGGAGAGCAGGGACTCTTACATCTGCCTGCTCTTCCTGGATTTCATCTCCACATTCAACACCATCATCCCCCAGACCCTGGTGCAGAAACTGTCAGAGCTGGGACTGTCTGCAACCACAGGGAACTGGGTCCTGGACTTCCTGGCAGACAGATCACAGACTGTCAGGATTAACAACACAGTCTCCTCCCCCATCACCCTCAGCACCGGCTCCCCACAGTGCTGCGTGCTCAGCCCCCTCCTGTTCACCCTACTGACGTATGACTGCTCAGCGAAACACCCGAGCTGTCATATAGTAAAGTTTTGCAGACGACACAGTAGTGGTGGGACGCATCCAGAACGACGATGAGTCCAAATACAGGGAGGAGGTGAAGCACCTGGTGCACTGGTGCAGACACAACAACCTCTGCATCAACGTGGGGAAGACTAAGGAGATGGTGGTGGACTTCAGGAGGAAAAGACACTCCCCTCCCCCCCTGCACATCGGAGGAGCAGCTGTGGAAGTGGTCCCCAGCTACAGGTACTTGAGGGTTCAACTCACTGAGGACCTCATCTCATCTTACCTGCTCAGGAAGGCCCATCAGCAGCTCTACTTCCTCAGGAAGCTGAGGCGTGCTGGACTGGGGAGCGCCGTCCTGAAGGCCTTCTACAGGGGAGCAGTGGAAAACAATCCTCACCACCAGCATCACGGTGTGGCACGGCAGCTGCTCTGCAGCAGACAGGAAACCTCTGCAGGGGGTGGTGAAGTCCGCACAGAGGACTGTAGTGGGTGGCCTACCTACCACCACAGAAATCTACACAAGTAGGTGTAGAAGGAGGGCCACCCACATCATGACAGACCCCACCCACCCAGCACACAGTCTATTCCAAGCCCTCCCCTCAGGCAGGAGACTACAGAGCATCCAGAGCAGGACCACCAGGCTGAGAAACAGCTTCTTTCCAGAGGCTGTTAGACAGCTGAACTCCTGTGGTGCTCTGTAGTCACCCTCACGACGCCCCGTGTGTCACCACAGACACACGGGAATTTGCTGAAATATGGTGCTTCATTAGGTGCAATAGATGGAGCACCTACACACTTAAGCTGCTGCATTGTAAATAAAGTTTTGCTGTTCAGACACTTACACTTTATATATCTAGCATTCTTAACTTTTCTCTGTTCTCTTTCTTATTTATCTTAAATTTTAACCCTTTTTTTCCTCCTTGTTTTTCTTAACTTATCTTATTTATCAACCGGGCTTACTGGGACCCTCAGAGACGTATTTCGTACTGTCATATGTGAAAACGTGTGTCAGCATGACAAATAAAGACTCTGATTCTGATTCTCTGATATAGAGGACCAACCTAAACATGAAAGCTGTGGGTGATGATGAAATGTGTTTTATAGAGATTTCTTCTTCATTGTCCTACTCCTCCTATATTTCAGGTTATTATGGTGACTGGTGATCACCCAATCACAGCCAAGGCCATTGCTAAGGGTGTGGGCATCATCTCCGAGGGTAACGAGACAGTGGAAGACATTGCTGCACGCCTTAATATACCTGTCAGCCAAGTTAATCCCAGGTAAAGCAAAATATAAAAAATATAAATAGGTCTATTGCTGCAAGAGCATTTTCCATACAGTAGATTTTTAAGCGTCTTTATTTTTTAATGTGGTAAAGGTCTAGAAGAATAATTTGTTTTCTCTGGGTTGTGTAGGGATGCCAAGGCCTGCGTAATCCATGGCACAGACTTGAAAGACCTCACTCAGGACCAGATGGATGACATTTTGAGGAACCACACAGAGATTGTCTTTGCCAGAACCTCTCCACAGCAGAAACTCATCATCGTAGAAGGCTGCCAGCGACAGGTACATTCACCGTAGATACACACCCTGTAGACGTTGTTTGTATGCAGCTAAATGTAAATAGAGACCTGCAGAACCTAAAATGTTCATCAACCTTTTCTGTTAGGGGGCCATTGTAGCTGTGACAGGTGATGGCGTTAACGACTCTCCTGCCCTGAAAAAAGCTGACATTGGTGTTGCCATGGGAATCTCTGGCTCAGATGTGTCCAAACAAGCTGCTGACATGATTCTGCTGGATGACAACTTCGCCTCCATTGTCACTGGAGTAGAGGAAGGTCAGGCATTAACAAAAGAGATGGTGTGAAGAGAGAAAAGTTCTCTAAAGAGGGAGTGATTGAAAGAATGGAGTCTTGACGAAGGGAGGATACAAAGACAATTATTTAATCCAAAATTTTAATGAGCATCTTTGCAATAGAAGAATAAAAATACTACTGTGTAATTTATTTTCTGAAGGTATCTGAAGGTATTTTTTGTCGGTTTTACTTTACCACCACTCTTATTTGACTCTGACAGTATCTGCAGCGTTTATTGATTCATACATTGTCTCTTATCTCACAGGCCGTCTGATCTTTGACAACCTGAAAAAGTCCATTGCATACACTCTGACCAGCAACATCCCAGAGATCACCCCCTTCCTGTTCTTTATTTTGGTCAACATCCCACTGCCTCTGGGCACCATCACCATCCTCTGCATCGACCTGGGAACTGACATGGTAGGAGATACAAATATATTAGCAAGTGCAGCTCCAATGTGTTTATGGCCTATAAGGCAGTAGAACGGGACAATGCGAGTACAGTGACTTAGAATACACAACAACAGTGGCATTGTGGGTCCAGTCAACATGCATGGAGCACGTTACTGCATTAAGCAGTTTGAAAGAAAAAGATAAAAGAAATTAACCGTCATTATTTACTTTCCTGTACACAAAGCAAGCTGTAGATACACAAAACTCACCAGTATAGCTATAATACCTGCCTGTCTGTCTTGTTCTCTCAGGTTCCAGCCATCTCTCTTGCATATGAAGCAGCAGAGAGTGACATCATGAAGCGTCAGCCCAGGAACCCACTGAGGGACAAACTTGTGAATGAGAGACTCATCAGCATTGCCTATGGACAGATTGGTATGTGCCACGTTATCACTACTTCTTCATGAAGTGTGTTTTTTTGCCTTAACTGTGACTACAGTACTTCCTCACTTATTCACACTTCAAGATGTGCAGCTTCACTACATAACAGATTTTTAGTAGATGGTCACGTGATGCCGTGCGTGCATGCTCTTGGCTGACAGCATCCGTGTGTACGCTGCTTTCCAAGACTCACGGTTCCTCCTGCATCTTTTCTTTAATACAAAAGTGTTTTAAACAGTCTGTGATAACTCATGTTGTTCTGATGTGTTTGTGTTGCCCTGAGTTGGCCTACGTGTGTGTGTTATGCATGTGTTCGCGAGACTGAGAATGGGGCGTGAGAATGCAAGCTGGAGGTCTTTGTCAGTTCTTGTTTGTTCCTTAAGGCTGGATGCCAAATAAAGACCATTCAAGGAATATCGTGTGCATCATCCTTGCCCACCATAGGAAACACTGGGGTGTTACAAGTCTATAAGAGTGTGGGCAAAGGTAGTGCAGATATAATGTGGTTTAATATCAGTATGGGGAGGGTTCATAAGCGTTTAAATTACCTTAAATAAAAAAATAAATATTTGATTGCTATATCACGGAATTTTGTTTTTCGCTGGTGGTCCTGGAACGCATTAACCGCAAGTAATGAGGGATTACTGTATGCTCTTTCGTTTTGTCACAGCTAACCTGCCTGCATGTTGATTATAAGATTCCACTGCAGTCCACAGTGGACTATATAGACGGTGTGGGGACACATATATTATGTTTTTTTCATTTTAATGCAATTCAGATCCTTTTTGTAGGATCGTTTCAATCCTGTGAGGGTCACTTGGTCAAAAATTGCTGCTTGATTTGCCTTTCTTCAGCCTTCTAGTGTGTCTGCAGTGAATCATCGAATCACACAATTCAGTGACAATTCTGGAAGTATAGAAGTTTACTTTGCCAGATAATTCTGATCAGTGACTGACTCTGTGTCTGCAGGTATGATCCAAGCTCTCGGCGGGTTCTTCGCCTATTTCGTCATAATGGCTGAAAATGGTTTTCTGCCTTCTTTGCTCGTCGGGATCCGGCTCAACTGGGACGATCGCTCCAACAACGATCTGGAGGACAGCTATGGGCAGCAATGGGTAGGAGTCAGCTGACACAGTTCCTCTGTTCTCTTTCTTCACTTTTGAATCTATGTTTGAGCAACCTCATTTCTCTCCTGAGAGTTTGCTAGGTCATAAAAAAAGCTCTAAAAATATTTTATTCACACACACTGAATAGGAATGGTGTGTCAATGATTTAAACCACTGATTTAAATTAAAATAAAGTGTAAAGCTTTACAGTCTGTCTCTGATTCTCCCCGGTTCCGTTCCAGACCTATGAGCAGCGTAAGATTGTGGAGTTCACTTGCCACACAGCCTTCTTCGTCAGTATCGTGGTGGTACAGTGGGCAGACGTTATCATCTGCAAGACCAGACGTAACTCCGTGTTCCAGCAAGGAATGAAGTATGATCAATAGTTACACAAAATGTCTTTATGTGAATAATGCTGAACATAATAAACAGGAGGACTCCTGAGACTTTGAATGGTAGGATAATGTAATATTTGGGATAACAAACGCCAGCTCACTTTTTTCTATAGCACATAAAACAGTCCAGCAGCAGGTGTATCTTCTACATGTTCAGGTGGTAGCATTGTTTGAGCAATGACTGCATTGAAAATGAGTGCATTGCATTGTAAAATAATGCAGTCAACGAATATGTGGTGAAAATTGACTACAAAAGTGCATACGTATTATATCTCTGTAGAGTTTTGATGTCTGCTCCATTACATTTCAGAGGGACATGAAAATCTTATAAAGTAAGAACTATCTGATAAAGTGCAACCAGGTCTCACTCACAGAGTTTTGTCTCATAGTGATATCGGTACAATGAGCACATTTAAATATATTGTTGCAGTTCTATTAAAGTTTCTCATGTAGGAGTTAAAGGATAGATAGGGATAGAACAGGATAGATAGGATCAGGAATGAGTACATCAGAGGGACAGCACATGTTAGAGGTTTTGGAGATAAAGTCAGAGAGGCCAGACTGAGATGGTTTGGACATGTCCAGAGGAGAGATAGTTAATATATTGGTAGAAGGATGCTGAGTTTTGAACTGCCAGGCAGGAGACCTAGAAGAAGTGTGAGACAGAAAGTAGTAGGAGGACATGAAGATAGTTTTTGTGACTGAAGAGGATGCAGAAGACAGGGTTAGATTGAGGCAACTGATTTGCTGTGGCGAGCCCGGAAGGGAAAAGCTGAAAGGAAAAGAAGAAGAAGATGTAGGAGTTAAAGGTTTTACGTCTTATTGTCACATGAACAACAGTTTCACTGGCTGAGGAATAATTTGTATTAGATTATTTCTCTTCTTATGGAGAAAATATGCATTTATTTTCTGGCAGGAATAAGATTTTGATCTTTGGCCTGTTTGAGGAAACAGCTCTGGCTGCCTTCCTGTCCTACTGCCCAGGGATGGACGTGGCACTACGGATGTACCCACTCAAGTAAGGAGCACACCGTCAGACTGTTTTGTCATGGAGATTAATGTCATCTCATTTTTTAACCGTGAATCAGAATAGTTAAAGTGGTCCTATTATGAATAACACATTTTTTCAGGTCTCTACATAAACATAGTGATCCTCCCTAACCCAACAAAATCCTAGAATAACAAGCTTCCTGCATCAGTAGATATTTGGAATCCTTTGGAGTTCATGGCTGGACAGAATCAAAATGATCGAATTCATAAAGTGCGTGATGTATGACGTCACAAGCAAGGTGTAATTGACCTGACTGACATTTGATTGTCCACCTGGATATGGGCGTGGTCATCCCCGAGGTGGAGTTTGTTGAGACTACGGTAGCAGTGTGTGGAAATGATCTGACTCAGGGCTACACACTGAAAGTTCCTCATAAACTGTTGAAGGCATGCACGTTCACATAGCGTATGCAAACAAAATGCAGGTGTACACGAGGGGGGGGGGGTGTTGATAGAGGGAGCTAAGAGACACACCCATTAACGAGCGTTTCGGGGCGGAAGTGCTTTTATCAATATTCAATCAAATATATTGAGGACCACGGATCACTTAGGGGCAAGTCACTTCAAATACAGTGTAGATGGACATCTGGCACCTGAATGACATGAATTTTAAAAAAAGCATAATATGGGACCTTTAAATTCCACTGCCCCCCCCCCCCAAGTGTGTTTGTGTGGACAGATATCAGCTCTGATGTATTAACAAGCCCACAGCAGCAGAGATCCACTCCTTCATAGAACACTAATGAAGAACCACGTTCATCGCCAATCTCCCTGCACTGGTCTCTCCCTCCTGTCTCAGGCCCAGTTGGTGGTTCTGTGCATTCCCGTACAGCTTCCTGATCTTTGTATATGATGAGATCCGAAAACTCGTCCTTCGCCGAAACCCTGGAGGTGAGATAGCACACACACACACTCCCACAAAACACAAACACACACACACACACACACACACACACACACACACACACACACACACACACACACACACACAAACAAACGTCAGATTACAGGTTAATCATTATTATTTTTATTACTTTGGTGTATTTGTAGACCAGGTGACATGCCTTTTCGCAGGATGACATCATCCCAGACTTCTAATGTCAGTGACTAAACTTCACTCTTCTCTCTGCTTTCTTCACACAGGCTGGGTCGAGAAAGAGACTTACTATTAACTTATCACAGCATTATGTCACACCCCGTGCTTCCGTCCTTCTGTTTCCCTCTCCTCCTTCCTTCTTCTCTTCATCCATCCTTCCTCTCCTGTCAACATACTCAACCTGTACAAAAAAACTGTGTTTACTTCTGCTCTCCATCCCCCCATCATTGCCCCTAAAAAAAGAAACACAAAAAAATCAAAAACCGCGACATCAAGAAGACCAACAACAGTGGAGGAGATGATCGGGGGGATTAGGTTAGTAAATCTTCCATGTCCCCTCTGCCTCTCTGTCCCCCTTTTTTCTACCCAAAGTCCCCAGCACTAGTCTGCCAGTAACACTGTTGTGCGATGTTATTAATGCACTGTTAGTTGCGGCCACTCTTCATATGTGTGCTTAAACTCACAACTGTGTTGATGTGAATAAAGGATCCAGAGAAGAGACCCTGACTGGTCCGCTTTAGTCACGTCTGCCACGCAGAACACGGCAGCTCCATAAAGACTCCTGACCAGCCATCTGAATACGCCACCCAGATCCAGCTACTTGATCACTGCCATTTCCTCTTATTCACCCACTGCCACTCGACTTCCTACCCTGTTTTCCCTCTTTCTATTTCCTCACTGTCAATCTTCATCTGTTCCTACTTCTCTCTCCTCCTCTGTCCCTAAAACACCAGTCTCACCATAGAACTAACTCACTTCCTCCACATGATTGATAAAAAAGTTTTCCTCCCCTGTCTCCCTTCGTCCCCCCTCCTCGCCCACGTGTCACTTTTGGCCTGTGTCGTTGTTTTCTAATGGATGACCGGGTGTTTTGTTTTTTTAATGTTCATAAAAGTTCTAGTTTTCTTTTATTATGTTTGGATTGGGTCTGAGTGCTGCTTGTTTTCATTCAGACATGACAAAGCACACTATCTCTCCCTTTTTTCCCCACTCATGTCCCACCTCCCGGCCTCCCCCCTCCTCAACCGGTTTGTCGATTGTCCCTATTTGTCTATTTGTGAACAACGTGAAGAACCCCTCTGTCCTCGTAAACTTTCACCACCTACCCTGTCTTATTCTCCCCCACCCACCCTAAAAACTCTCCCTTCAAACTCACCCCTGTTAAGAAATACGATCTTTCTGTGTCCTTGGAAAAAGAGATTTCTCTCGAATTTCATGATTTAACTCAAAGGAAAAACTGTATGGAATAAGGAATTGTACCTTAACTTGCAAAACAGCAGCAAAAAAAAAAGGGAAGTGAAATAAACCGAGAAGGATCTCTCTTTTTTCAGCTTGGTCTCCATTTTGTTTTTGTGTGCAGTTTTTGTCAGAAAATGGAAATAAATGCTGTGACCAACTTTATTCATGGGAGTGTGTGTGTGAGTCATCTGTTTATTTGTTTAAGGGTGTCGTCATGTCAGACAGAATATTAACTGGAACCAAATAAACCTACAATGTTAAGGTAGTAGACATCATCTGGGAGAATCTTTGTGGCTTCAGTTTCAAAACCTTCTTATATTAATTTCAGATTCTTACAGACATTACCTGTGCACTTAATAAAATAGTCTCATCCCTTAATCCATTAGTAATTCTGTTAAAGCAGATGGAATCTTCCCAAATGTAAATTATTAAATTATTTATCTTATATTACTTACAGTATTTTATATTTATTATATAATTTGATATATATTACTATATTAAATTATAGCACTGTATATCTTTACATTTTGAGTTTGCACTTAGAGATTTTGTCCACACGATGGCAGCAGAAGACAATTATTAAAATAATATTTTTCAGGCGCTATTTAAGGTTCCAGCATAACAGTTGTTTTTCTTCACATCCAACAGATCCAGATGGATGAAACTTGATAATTCATGGAAGGAACAATATTCTGTCTTTTTAGCTGCTAAATGTTCCACAGTGATCAGCAGCTGGCTGCTAACTTTTCTGAATCTATTTAATACTTCCTCTCCGAAAACTACGGACTGCTGGCTGAGAGGCAAGAGCAGAATGGAAGCCTACAGCATCAGAACAAATGAACAGGCTAGTACTGTATTTGGATTAGAGATCCACAGAGGCAACCTCGTTTATCGAAAAGTTAAGACATCATACAGCTGAGCTGATGTAGATTGATTGTTGATGCATCTGTTTTCATCACCTTCAGCATTATGGTTCTGTTCTGTTCATCAACTGCAGCTATCCATGTGACACTCATTTAAAATTCAAGCAAGACGTCATTACAATGAATATCTGGGTGGATTGGAACAGTTTACAGGTCTGACTAAACAGCTCTCCTGGTCAGGTTTGCATTTTAATTTAGAAAGTTCCTGTAATTAAATTGACCAATTAGTCCATCAGTTTGTCATCAATTGTTAAGTAATTTAGTGAGCAGAACATCTTGATTTTAATTTTTACAAATATGTGTTTAAATATATGAAACAAGCAGCCCAATGAAAGATCTACAAATAAAAACCAACCAAAGTGGAAGTCTGCAGACATCCGCAGAAGACATTCTGACACTCGCAGCAGTGTTGTTTCCACAGTCAGAAATAAAACACAGAGCACTGTGTTTTCCCACCTGCAGCTTCTTCAGGTGCGGATAAAGATCACCATAACGTAACACACCACACTGTCTAATGTATATTGTTCATGCCACTCCTGCCTACATTAGTGTCCCCTTGGGCCATCCCACTAAAACAGTGTGGACACATCCCTGGAAGACAGGTGTCCATCGGACCCCAGAAAAGAACTCAATGAGACGGATCTGGACAGCTCAGGACAATGCAGAGATAAAGTTGATAGTTTATTTATTTGTACATATAAACATAGCTACATATGAAGTATAGCAGCAGATGCGTGTCTGCAGGGAAAATATCTAATAAATAATAATCTCAAATTAATAAACTACAGTCTTGTGTAACACTGTGCACTGACATTGGGTGGGTTCTTTATGCTGGGGGAGTGTTGCATTGCCACTGTGTCTTTGTGGAACCTCTGGGATGATAAAAACTCAACAGTGAGCACGAAGGCCCAATTGTGACCCACACAGGTTTGGTTGTCAATTAGCCTGAGCAGAAATACCTGAAATAATGAACCTGCAGCCTTTATAGTTGTATTATTATTACGTATGACCAGGTTTCATCACGTTCATCCTCTACTGTATGCACTCAACAGTTAACACCGTGAAAAACGTCACACCATGTGTGACACTTAAACCAAACACACACATAAAAAAGTCCTATATCTATATTACAGTTACAGTAAAAAGACCATTGTTATAAAAGCAGAAACAGAACCCATAGTACGATAAACTGAATTATAGGCATACATACATTAC
The DNA here is from genome assembly GCF_040054535.1 of Antennarius striatus. Lineage (NCBI taxonomy): Eukaryota > Metazoa > Chordata > Actinopteri > Lophiiformes > Antennariidae > Antennarius > Antennarius striatus. The sequence goes on from NC_090789.1 coordinate 16,386,306, forward strand.
CTCCTCCTTGTATGCACTAATAATATATTTTTACAATCTACATTATATTATGAAGACATTTAAATTTAGAATCTTCTCTGTTGGTTCATGGCATTTTGCTCAGATGCTTATTTTTTATCAAAATTTTTTTTAACACAAATAGAAGTGAAGTTAGAGTTGCTCATAAAGACGTTGATGATCCAGGATTTCTTTTCACATTTTTAAAAATCATTGTAACTCATTTTCAGGTTGTGATCTATGTTAACTACAGTAAAAGTTTGGTAATCTTGGAAATTGGTGTTGGACAGGATCTGAATGCCACTGATGTGTGAGCTGATGTGCCTGATTCCATATAAAACACCAGACAGCGTCTTTTGCCCTATGGCTGTGGAACCTCGTAATGAAACTACTTTCCTTTTGCCTCTGCATGAAATCTAAGTAATGTCCTACAGACCCAGTAGGACCGACAGCCTCAGTGTGTCACTCGCCAGTACGCAATTCATATGTACAGACACACAAACAGGGCTGGAGCTCACGAACCAATGTGTGAGAGGCACAGCTCTTCTTAAATCATAATGATGCTCATGCACACACCTCCCTCTGTACCCGTACAACAACCACGCTAAAACACCTTTTCTGTGACACACAAACATACCCTCTCTCAATCTTCTACCCACTTACACTTTCAGCCCCCTTCCTGCACTACCTTCCTTCCAAATCACACGCACGCACGCGCGTGCACACACTCACACACACACACACACACACACACACTCAGCCTCCTTCGTCATTACACCAGAACGCTAAAACCCCTTTTTGCACACAAACATCTCCTGCCTTCCCTAAAACCCTTTTTGTTTCCTCTGACTTTGACACAAACACCGAAGTACGAAGTGCACACACACACACACACACACACACACACACACACACACACACACACACACACACACACACACACACACACACAGAACACACTCTTACACACATACACCTCCCAGTAATCTGGCTGGCCCGTGGCCTCCTCTCTCTCGCTCCACTGTTCTGTGTGATAGAATATCGATCGGTTCTCCTCGGCTCGGCATGAGGGAGGGGGGCTGTAGGACTAAAAGAAGATTGTGTGTGCAAGTGTGTGTGTGGGGGGGGGGGGGTGGGGGGGGCAGTGGTCAGACATGCTCCAAGGTTGTTACCACAGCAACAGCGTGATGGGTCAAGAGGGTTGCCATGGTGCCTAGGTCATAGGGTCATGGGGAGGGTCCTGAAAGGCTCCTCTGTGTGTGTGTGTGTGTGTGTGTGTGTGTGTGTGTGTGTGTGTGTGTGTGTGTGTGTGTGTGTGTGTGTGTGTGCGTGTGTGTGTGTGCGTGTGTGTGCGCGCGTGCGTGCGCGTGTGAGACAGAAACAAGCAGGAGGATGGAGAAGGAGGTGCTGTCCACTCCAGCTATATTGGTTGTGTAAATAATAAATGGTGTGTTATGTAGTTGCTGTCTGTTTCTCTCTCACTCCTAAATGTTGTAATAATAATAATAATAATAATAATAATAATAATAATAATAATAATAATAAGAAGAAGAAGAAGAAGAAGAAGAAGAAGAAGAAGAAGAAGAAGAAGAAGAAGAAGAAGAAGAAGAAGATTTTTTTTGATTTTTGCAAAAACACTTTAATCTCATTCAAACATTTTGCAGTTTTACATTAGATGAAAGCATTTAAGTGCCTCAAAACATCTTTTCCAAACAAACTTCAATCACATTTAACATGTAGAACATTTAGAACATTTAGAACATTTTACAAATTTTCATCAGATGAAATTTCAAAAATATGAAACACTCAAAAACATTAAGAAGAAGAAGAAGAAGAAGAAGAAGAAGAAGAAGAATGCTCCGCAGTGCACTGGCGTCGCGCCCGGAGTTTGACCCGCCTCACGCCCTATGACAGCTAGGATAGGCTCCAGCTCCCTGTGACCCGCTCAAGAGGATGGAACAGATGGAAAACAAATGAATGAATAATAATAATATTAAACAGTATCAACAATAAAAATGATTATAATAATAAAAATAATAGCATGTAAACCTATATACAGTAACACCAACTCTAGGATACTCATCTGATGAGTTCATGTCTTCTGTGGTCTAATTTAATGTTTCACAAATTCAAAATTTATTTAAAAAATACTAAAGCTGATGTAAACAATTTTTACAAATATAAAACATACCTTTGTTACACTTTACTTTTAAATGTTGATCCTTTCATCATTCTTCACCTCACACTCAGGTTTTCATTGAATTCATCTCATTTTAAATAATGAATTTCGCTGTATAAAATGCATTTATAAACATTTCAAACATCTTGAAATGAATTCAAATAAAATACCTTTTTTTTCCTCCTCACTGGAATGTAGAATTTTTCCTTAAGCGTTTTATCAATTTTATTTTGCTTAATGCAGTTTTCGCAATGTAATTTTTATGAGTGATTTATTTAAATTAATTTAATTAATTTAACATGTGAAGCACAATAATACACAAACACACACACACACACACACACACACACACACACAAACAAGCATAATTATTTTATATAAATGAAAAGAAGCAAAGCTGCAATAATTACTCTAAATAAACTAAAATGTGCTTCCAGCCTCTTAGAGGTTCTTGTATGACTGTTAAAGTGAGATCTGTTGGTGCACACTGAAGATACCCATTCCCACCCACAAACTGTGATGAGAATTAATAATCAGCTGCTTAATAATAAAAGTACAATGAATGGCACTCTGGATTACTTTGAAAAATTGCCCGTAATACAGCAACCAAATATTTTATTCCTGATATTTTGTTCAGTAGTAGCTCAGTTGATTTAAATACTGCACATATTAAAAAAGAAGTTGGTCATCTGTAGCCACAAAAAAACTCAAGAATTATGAACTGAAGTGAATCATCGGACTGACTTAGTTTTTTTCAGTCGCTAGCAAGCACTTACCCATACTTCAATACTTTTTCTAAACTCTTAATACAGACTCACACCTACAAAGCACAAATTGACTAAATGATTAATTTTTTTCTCAAAAACACATTTTGTTAAATAAGTACTAACTCTTCATTTCAAAATAGAATACATATTTCTCTGCACACACTAACTTTACCAAAACACTGGATATTCGACTCAAAATGAAATTATTATGTCAAAGAATAATACTTGTCTTCACTTCATAAGGTACGTGCAGTCAAAGTACACCAGGTTTCAAAATATTGGGTATTGTTGACATTATAAAAATTGCATACACTTTTATGTTTCAGTTTTTTGCATGCAAAATGTACACAAAATTTCTTGGTTGGGAACTGTGTGTCCACATGTAAGGTTCACATTCAAAAGCATTCCAGCAAAGAGCAAATCATTTTTTTTCCTTTACAGTTTATTACAGGAGGTACAGTAAAAATAGTGTTTACAGTACGATAGAAAAGAAAAAGCTTACAGTGAACAAAATATCCATGAAACACACAAGAGCATTCTGAACAAAAAGAAAAAAAAACAGCAAAAAGCCTAGAAAAAAAAGGGGGCAGGGGGGCTTACGTTAAAAAACACAAAATTGCTGTCTCTAATATTTTACGATCTCTGATATCATCCAAGACGATGCACCTGGGATAGAACCTCTTGGTATGCCGGATCCACCCTTGGTAATGATCAGCTGTGTGTCAATGGGGCGGCAGTGACTCAGTGGTAGATTGGTGGTTCGATTCCCACTCCCACCCAAAAATACCCGGAGTGTGAGCTGACAGTGGGAGGTGTCAGCTCACCTCCGGAGCACTGCCGAGGCGCCTTTGAGCAAGGTGCCGTCCCCCTTACAAGTTGCTCATTTGGGCGCACCATAAATGAGCTGTCCACCACTCTACCCCCCCCCCCCCTCTGAATGCGTAAAGGCCCCCTGAGTGTGTGTTCAGGGCCTGTGCACACTAATATATGCACGTTTGAATTACTAACACTAGAGTGGACCACTCATTTCCCTTTGGGGATTGAGTAAATAAAATTTAAAAAAAAATAAAAATAAATATATATATATATGTGTGTGTGTGTGTGTGTGTGTGTGTGTGTGTGTGTGTGTGTGTGTGTTTTTATCAGCTTTGATATATTATTTAAAACTGATATCATTGCAGAAGCAGAGGTTTTTATACTGTATCTAAGGTTTGGAAAATTGTTTTCGCTATTGTGGGATGTTGTGTGTTAACGTTCATAAATAATAAAAAAACAATCCATAATTTTGTTGGGAGGTATAGCTTGTCTGTTAAGAAAATGAAAGCATTGTGGTAATATGTTCACTGACTGCATATTGTGTGAAAGCAACATGAAATGTGTGAATGGTATGGCCACAAAAGACCGATGCTGTGCTAATTGTGTTTCGAGTTTTGAAAATGTGACTGCTGTTTGGACAAACGCTTGTAAGTGACTGAAAAAAACTGTAAAGGAAAGCACAGATCTCAAAGAAAAAAAGACTGACATTGGTGGAAAATAATTTGGAAAAAAAAATCAAACATATATTTTGACTGCGATCCATTACGAGCTCCTTCATGTGCCACGGAGCAGAGGAGCAACAGCAATAACACATCTAAAGCCCCCAGCTTTCATTGCAGAGCAATCCTCCCGCTCTTGTTTACAGTCACTTTGATTTTAATTAAAGCGTCTGGGTGATATCTAACACTGGCACTTCTTTCTCTGCTGAAGGAAGGATCTGTATCCTCTTCTTCCTGAGTAGAACCACCAGAAGGGCAAAACCTAAAAGAGACACACAGTGAAGAACGGAGTGGCTGCATCGCTTCAGTTTAAGAATCCATGAACGTGTAAAAGCTGTGGGACACATTTAACAGGAAACAGTTTCACCTTATTCATGTAGTTAAACTTATTAAGGAGATGGTTTTATTTGTTTGAATTTAAAGAGAGGTTTAGTGTAGTCAACCTCTTACTTATGTGGCACAAAATAGATAAATCTCCAATACTTTAAAATCTCTCATTTTATTAACTCCTAACTTTGAATAATTCCTGTATCATAGTGTGGAGGGGATGATACTATTTCATCCTCTCTGTTATGCATTTGACACTTTTTCCAGAAATTTTCAGTTTTGCAAAATGTAACAAAGGATGCTTCAGTGTTTAGAGAAGTGAGTAACGTTTCCAGCCTGCTTTCCAGAATATAAACTCACATTCAGCTTGACTTATCTGGTCAAAAGCACCTTCGTGCCATGATTTCCTTTTTTAGATTTTAAGCCAGTGGACCAAATAGGATCTTAAAGTCACAAGGCGTCCGTGCAAAGCCAATCTCTCAGCACTGCAGACCCCCAGCCCCTTCGCTTCCAATATCTTGCATTACTACTGCAGGGTTATCGACAGTCTCTGTGCAGCCTGGACAACATCTGTGTGACTGATTTCAGACACATTTCAGAGCTACTGTTCATGTTTGCTGTGTGGACTGCAGAAAACTGCTTAAAGTAAATCCATTTGTACACAACATAAAACAAAAACTCACCAAATATTGTTAGCCATATAAATCCAAATTCTTGGATGACAAAATACCAGCTCTGTATGACTTCCAGGTAAATAAAGGTCCTGTAACATAAGAAGAAAACCTTTGTTCACATGGATTATTTAAAGGCAGAATATTATTTAAAGCAATTTGTCTAAGATTCCATGATAAAAACAGACCGATAACGACATCTGTGTGTTTCCATTATTACAAAAAATAGGAGGTTATAAGTAGTTATTTATGATGGATGTAGGGCACGATAAATCTGTGACTGTTTATGACTCAAAGAAAACACTATGGTTTTGAATAGGTTTATAAAACAGAGAATACAACAAACAGTAGATGTACTTACTGATCGATCAGCCAATGTATCTATCGACTATCATAAATTTACCATCTTTTGAGCAATGTATTTAAAATAATTGCTGTTTTTGTAAATGCAACATATTTTTAATGACTAATATTGATATCTTTATATTGGGCATCTTCAATGATCAGTCTATTCATTAAATTGAGCAAATTCATTTTAAAACTGAGATGAGGATTGTAAATGAACACTAAGTGATCCACTCACGTGGACAGAGACACCACGAGGATTAACACGAAGCAGAACCTCAGGATTCGGTTGAACTTCTCGTCTTCCATGGTCACGACGCTGCAGTTCGCCATTCTGACCACAAGGCGTCGCTGACAGCCGTCCAGAGGTGATTCTCCCGTGGAGGAGCTGCGCGAAGATAACCCGCAGAACGCAAATCAAATCAAACTCTTTGTTGTCATCACAAATTTCTACACCACGCAGTTTGGTTTCCCAGCAGCAGAGATAATTAAAAATATTGCGATCGTCTGTGGCGGTAAATTAAACGTTACACTCGTCCATTGTACTGAACTGGGCGTCAGTACTCGGTTTTACCGCAGGATCTCTTGTGTTTCAATCATATGATGTGCACAACAAACAAAATCTACATTAATATTATTCCCTTTTAATAGACTGTTTTATGTGACGCACACTTTACATAAGGGCCGGGTCTCCGAGTTGCTCCGGGGCCCGCAGGACTGTCCCCCTGATATTCCGTCCTGATGCCCTACCTGGGATTAGAAAACTGGAAAACCTCTGGAGCGACTTTCTCCTGTTCCTCCACCTGCTTCTGATCGTCTGGACTATAATCCATTGATATTAACTGTTTATTGTCGATTTCCTGAAAGGACGACATGCTGTCAGGTTTGGTTTCATTATTCATTTCCTTATTGAAGTTACGATAGTGACGCAAATCTGCCCGTGAGAAGGAGGAGGAGAAGGTCGATAAATCCTCTGTGGTGACAAGAACACTGGTTAATCTGGTCATCCACGAATTTATGAGATTAGATATATTTTTGAATAAAGCCTGTTAAAATACAAAACACCAAAACAAAATCCACACGTCTCACACTGTAAAATCATTCATTCTTTCATTTTCTGGCGATCGTCTCGTCTCCAGTTGCTTTTCCGCCTTGCAGGTCACGGGTCAGCAGGAGCCTCTGACAGCTGGCTATGGGCGAGAGGCGGGGTACACCCCGAATGAGACGCCAGCTCATGGCAGAGCTGCTTCAGATACAGAATGTCGGGCTGCTCACACCGACCTGAACGCTTCATCAACAGAACCTTCATTAAAGCTTGTGCTCTAGTTTATTAAGGATGGATGTTTACTCTAAACATAAAACTAATTACTTCTGACGACGCTCACAGGACGTTTTGTGTTCACCCACAGCTTTTTGTGTTGGGAGATGCCTCCAAATGTTGTCAACAGATTTTGAGGACATTTTGTGTCAGGGAGGACTTGGCATCATAATAACAGTTTGGGACAGACCACCACTGACTCACATTATGAGTAACGTTTCTTTATATGAGTCATAATCACACATTAGTGCCACAAGCCTTTACTAGCTGCCCTGGAAACATCGCTTTCAGTGAAGATGCTTACAGTGCAGTTAAATAAAGGCTATAATGAGGTCAGAGATGTTCAAATGCTACTATAACCGTAACTACGGAAACCATAGTATATTTTGTGATTTGGCCGTTTTGAGAACTCAGCTTGGCGGCAGAAGATGTGCTGATAAAAACAGTTTTCTTACATTTCTTCACTCCTTATACGATATTTTTTGTCGTCTGTCTTTTTTATGACCTTAGTATAACTTTTATTGGACGGGAGAAAAATCACACTCTCCCAGATGCTGGAGCACTGTGAGCTGAGCCTCATCACCTGCTGCTGTCCGCACACGCACAAACACACACCCCTTCTCATTGCAGTCTAAACTCAGTTGTCATGGAAACAGCTAGGATGCCGAGTGCTGGAGAGGTAATGGGTATGTGAGAGTGAGAGGGTATAGAAAAATCTTCTGAAGGACACGTAGATTAAAAGTGAGTGTGTTTTATTGACACTGCCTCTGAATGCCTACCTGCCCTCACACACACACACACACACACACACACACACACACACACACACACACACACACACACACACACACACACACACACACACACACACACACACACACACACACACTCTCTCTCTCTGTTTCTCTCTCGCTCTCTTCTTCTTCTTCTTCTTCTTCTTCTACTATATGCTGTGTCCAACCAGTGTCCCTTCTGTCCCCTTCGGGAGACAGTCTTTTCATGCTTTTAGTGAGTGTACGAGATTTGCAGTGCTCTTCACTCTTTTAACGAATGGTTTTAATCTCTTCTTCTTCTTCTTTTTCTGTCCTGTACTTTGAATATGAATGGAGCATAATCAACATGGAGACAAGAGCCTCTGCTTTCAGTTTGATAAAAGTTTGTTTTCTTCATTCAGGAATGTTTTTGATGTGAATTCCTTTTTGTGTGAATCTCTTTTGGATTTTATGTCAACGTGATTTTCTTGTAATTTGGCTTTTATGAATAAATGTTTTTTTGTTTTTTTAAAAATCTACTACTATTCTCCATCTTCCTCCTTTCTCCTGTCTTCTCTCCTTTTCTCACAGTTCCTGAGAGAAAATCTATTCTGACCATCGGAGACACCCCAAGAGCGACACCCCAAGAGCGACACCCCAAGAGCGACACCCCCAGAGCGACAACCCCAGAAAGACACCGCCGGTGCTCCCTAAAGGCCTGCTGCGTTCATGGCCCTGTTTCTTTACAGGAGCGGCCCCTCGCTTGTCTTTCTTCCTGCCTCTAAAAGCCAGATGGGCTGGAGCTCCTCTGTATAGTCGGGGCCCCCACACGTGCCGAGGACACGGGGCCTCACAGCGTTTAATTCATAAGCTGCAGACGCCCCCTTCTTTTAACCTTCCGTGACCAACACCATCATCCACCTCCCTCCTTCCCTGCTTACTCCCTCTCTGCCTTTTCTCCTCCTGCCACCCCCCCATTCTACTCCACTCTATCCTCTTGTCTTTCATTACACTCCTTTCTTCCTTTCTGTCGCATCCTGCCCAATTTGCTCCAATATACTTGGAGCAAATTGGGATTTTCACTTTTGTCACATTTCATCTTGTTTTTTTATTTTTACTGGATCAGTTTTCTACCTTGTTGTCTCCAACAGGCTTTATGCTCTAATGTTATCTACGGAAATGTATATTAACATTGACTACTAAACTTTTTCTACCAGTCTTGTGAATTTTAATGCATAAACTAAAATACTGTAATGCAGTTTAATTTATTTCTTTATTTTATTTTACATACTGTAATAATCCCAACACCACCGCACCCTACACACCACACCATACACTTCTCCACTTCTGTGGTGTGTTTCATGCTGTTACCTGTATGCTGATGTCAGTGATGCTCAATGCTCTGAAAGTTACTGTGAATATTGCTACTGTGTGCTGACTACAAACAAATCACCTTGAACCATGTTCTTTGTTTTCAATCCTACTAAATTACTTGCAATAGCTCTTATTGGACACCAATAATTCAAACAGGAATTTCCACACCAAAAGTACAGTTTGTGTACTTCAGGTAGGCATCAAATAAAAACAGGATGAATGAAAACACATTTACCAAAGAATGTAATAATAAAATATATGAAAGACACTGAAAGGAAAGAAACCTCTTAATAAATAGTTCGTTTGCTTTACTAGTTGTACATAACCTAATGAGCAACACACGCACAGGCAAACACACACACACACACACACACACACACACACACACACACACACACACACACACACACACACACACACACACACACACAACGCACACACACACACAGTCGGTCCGGCGACCACTCGCCTGGCCTAAAAAGGAAATACTGTCCTTCACTGCGCTCCAATGACGTCACCTCCTTCGTTACAGATAGAGAACATATCCAGTTCAGCTAGTCTAATTTAACTAGTTCTAGTGTAGTTTAAGCAGTTCTAATCTAGTTTAACTAGTTCTAGTCAAGTTCAACTTAAAGATATGAACTATAATTCATTATTTTACCCACGTTATCATAGGTTCGCATGAGAGTAGCACCAAAAACAATTCGTCTTTACCTTTACCTGTTATAATATTATCAGGAAAAAACAAACAAACAAAAAAATACATAAACAATGCATGAATGTTAACATACCAGACCTGCTCATCTGGAATCCGCGTAACGAATGACAAGCGGAACGACACAAGTTTCTCTTCTCTTTATTGGACCGGAGCCCTGCCACGCTCACCTGAACACTGGTACGTATTTTTACATGTCGTACTCAACCGAACAAGTGCACCTCATCTACATCTAACCACTTCCGGGCACAACAGGAAGTCCCAAAACAAGAGCGTCACAGAATCGTACTTAACATTCATTCATTCATTCATCTTCTGCCGCTTCATCCGCCGCAGCGGGTCAGGGGGAGCTGGAGCCTAACTCAGCTGGCATAGGGCGTGAGGCGAGGGACACTCTGGGCACGACGCCAGTGCACCGCGGTCGTATTTAACCACAAATAATAAATAAAGCAAAATCCAAACACACTAGGTAGGTAGGTAGATTATGTATTGTTGATTGTTGTCTTGTGATGACTGTGAACCCCTCTATGTCCTTAATGTTGGCTGGGATAAATTGCAACTCCTGGTGACCCTGCAGCAATAAGTGGTTGCAGACAGTAGATGGATGGATGGTGACAAGGTACAGAACAAATGGATGGTAGTATTTCCTCCCTGGATATTAGAAAACAAGGGATGTGATTAACTACCAGGAAAAATCATGGCACAAGCAAAATCTGACATTTCTTTAGAGCACTGGAACTTGGATTTCTACACTGTCCGTACAGATTACAAGTGTTCTCAAATGAAGAAACTAGTTGTGTTTCCAGATCAGCATGGTGGAGAAAGGCAGGATTCCATGGTGGCTGACCTTCTGCCTGAAGGCTGGTTTGACCTCCTCTCCTCACAAAGTCACTGAGGCCAGCAGAAAGATGCTTCAACTTGTTCCTCAAACTGACCAAAGTCAGAGACTTAAATGGCTGTAAGAGAATTTAATCATCAGTTAAATGATAACATGCTGGAGACACAATCCACATCACCCTCTGGACTGAGTTCTGTTCTGTTCAGTCGTGTTCAGAACCATTTTTATAAGCCCTGAGCAAAGACAATGAGGATATTGTAAAGGTGGCTCTGCGTCAGTTTATCTCTTATCTGAATAACCCCCCCGCCCCCCCTTCAAGTTCAAGGCCGGCATTAGACTCTCCCCTGACGCCTTTTGTCCAGACCAGGTCTGCAGGAGTCTGTAGTTTACCGCCGCTTCAATCTAATTGTTATTGAATCTGTTCAGTACTTATTCGGGATTATTCGGGATAACGTGCAAATAATGAGGTTGGCGGTCTTGCGGCGGCGTTGGGGGGTCGAGAGAAGATCGATGAACACATCGAGTTAATTATGAGAAATCAATTAAAAGGAGGGAGAGAGCAACACCCCGTCGATCGACCGACCGGCCGACAGGAGGGACGAGGCAGGGGCGCAGCGCGTCCTCCCTCCGTCTTAAAACACGACTTCTGCGTTTTCTTTCTCTATCGCTTCACAAAACACCCGCACGTGTGCACACTTAACAGTAATTGACATCAGACAAAGCCCCCCCCCCCACCTTCTTTCTCCCTCCTCAGTGTTCTGGGGCTCACACTGCGCACGTCTCTCCGTGACATATGTTTGCTTTTCTTCCGAAAACTGCGACTGCAGGTTAATAAATGGAAATCATATGACACACACACACACACACACACACACACACACACACACACACACACACACACACACACACACACACACACACACACACACACACACACACACACACACACACACACACACACACACACACACACACACACACACACACACACACAGGTTAATGGGATGTCACCCTGATCTTGACTCGGACGGTAAACACACACTCGGTCCAAAATCTGAAAATCTCGTGTGGAGACAGACACGCACACGAACCATTGATCCCTAATTCTCAATCAATAAAATTGCGCCTACAAATTATGCCTACATTTGAAGACATGTACTCATTTAGTCGGTATCCAGCGTTGCCATTTCTAAACGATGTAATTTTCTATTTATTTATTGGTGCTTAAATTTTAATATTCATCTCAAAGCATTAACTCCGTCATTAATGTGACCTGGAATCAGGTAATGAATATTAAAACGTGCTGCGGGGATTCTTTACTGTTTTATGTTTGATAACAAGTGAATTAATGCAAATCAGAAGCTGATACTTGAGCGCACACTTGGAGCAAATTGCGTTGTTAAATATTTGGACAGATTAAACTTTCATCCCGTCTTTGTTGCTCTTAAAGGATTTTTTTTCCGCAAAATCATTTTTTGGATAGTTTTCTAAAATACATATATTATCGTATTAATTTTGATTTTCGCTCTAAAAATGTATGCGTGGCTGATTTTGTCAAATTCAAACCAAACTCATTGAGGGTTACGATGATTTAGGCCAATTTAAATATTCTGTTTTATATGCAAATAAACCGAAGTCACAAAACGTGAATTTTATTTTATCGTCTGTTACGATAATTGTTACCTAATAATAGTCGGACGTCTCGTATTTATGTTTAGCCTTAAAAAAAAAAAAATCGATGTATGCATCAAATGCAAATTACCTGTTGCCAAGACGCTGGAAGAACAGAAAGCGTTTACTCATTTATCACTAAAAATATTACAAATTCGAGGAATAGAACGCTTCATTAAAAGAACAAAATACATTATTAACGGAATTACGTTTTTGAATAAGTTATTCAAATATGCGGTTGCGTAAAACGGGACAAGGAATGTGTAGGCCTTAAAACTCCAGCCATGTAGAGATAGTTAAACATTTATGTAGTTATGATAGATTTTTTTTTTGGATGAATGACAATTTAAATTTATTAATTTAAATAATATTCACTGGATTTCATCGCGGATTTTAATATTCTTTTAATTTCCGAAGACCAAAGCTGAATTCGGAAATTCGTTGTGTATAAAATTCGCTAGCCCGTTCAGATGTTCATTTATCATTTGATCGATTTTCCATCTGAAACCTAACGGTTCCTCTCTCATTTGAATTGATGAATAATAAGCGGGTCGTCATACCTTGAGGCCATGAACCTCAGAAATACTTAAAAGAGCTCTTCAAAAGTCTTGACCCAAAAAACAAAAAAATCATCTTCATTTTAATGCAAGTAAATCGCAAAATTAATGTTTGATATACGACGTGGGCTTTATTTTATTATTATTTTTAGAGGAAACAGCTTAAAGGAATCATGTATGAGTCGTTGCGTGTTTTCTACCACATTTGGGACATAAGCAGAAAAATAATGCTTATATACATTTTGTCCAGTAAACTGATTAGAAAACCTCGTCATGGAACCTGATTTGATTATTTTGGTGATGGTGGCTGGTTGGTTTTATTACAGACTCTATTGCCTTTTTCATCAATTTGTGGGGATCCTCTGTCACTGGGGGCCCTTGAGTCAGACCCCACCATCCCGACCTTTGGGTCAAAGGTCAGCTGGCCATTCAGCCATTACTGCAACTCATCAGCACCCAGCAAGCAGCAGGCGAGCCAGACACCATTTTATTGTTTGTAACTTGCCCATGGGCCCAATAGGAGCAGTGGGATTAGTTTTTATTCCGTATTAATTACACTGTATCCCTCCGCCAGATGGTGTGGTTGCTAGGTGACCCATAAGGTGATTTTTGAGAGAGCATGAATAACCTATTTGAATTAGCTGTTATACCTTTGCAGGTAAACCTGATAAACTGATCATTTCTCTTAGATGCACAGGCCTAGATGATAAGACTAAACTATTTAATCTTTTCCTGCGTTATCTAAAAACACACAAAGTGTAAAAGGTTGTGTTCAGGTTAGGTTTATTAAAGACAATGACAGATATCACGCAGCTAAACTAGGCTTAGCGGAGGGTTAGTCACACCTTGCAAATATGGCCTCATTCATCACAACCTTGCAATCATTTAACAAATCTTATTCAGCATTTATTTACTATGATTCATGTCACAAATTAAATTTACAGTCTTGCAGAAACACTCTGTTAGCTAATGGTAGCTCCTTTGTCTTTGTTATATTGGGACTTTTTGTAAAAGAAGGACAGTTCACCAATACCCATAATTATTATACACAATACGCAGACGCTGACTAACAGAACTGTTCCAGCATTTCCATCATTAAACTTTATTTCTTAATTATTGGTTGATCTGATTGGTTGATTTTTCTTTTCTTTTTTTAGATCTATTGTATGTGTATGTCCTCCTTAGTTAATACATTTCACTTCTTACACTAAATTAAATGTAGTCAGTAAATAAAAAAGATCTTTCACAACCATATTGACATTTTTGAAAGAGATTTGTGTGGCCGTCAAAGTGCTGCGACAGCAAACTTGTGTAGGCTAAGCTCAAATTGTGGTCTGTTAAATAATATTTCCACCATCGCTCCGTGGAAAATAAGTATCAGGACTGTCCAGTGACTGATAAGGAAGAAAAGCCCCTCACTTATATCCCTGTGCTTACCCCCCGCGGTTCACTGTCATCTCCGTGTGGCTCAGTAGTCTAAAATGAATTAATTTCAAATTAACTGATAATATCAATGAGTACATTTTTACTTTCAAGGCAACATTTTACAGTGCAATCAGGAGTAGAGGAAACAACCTCAATGAAATACAACATTTTTTTCCCCTTCTTTTTCCGAAATATAGTTTCCAGCTAACATGGAACTAAGTAAACATAGTCATAATTCTAATTGCATATTGACTCTCATCACTGAATGTATTGATGTGTGTGTAAACCTCACAACAGTCAGCGTTTGACTGGTGTTCAATAAATAGTGGAAATGAAGCTTGGGAGGTCAGGGAAACAGTAACTCCTCTGGATTGATTTCCAATAATCTGGTTATTGCGTGTCTCATCCGCAGGAGGAAGGCCATGGGGAATTGTCAGCCCTTGTCTCCCTGGTTGTTGCCCTGGTGACTAGTGTGTACATAATGACAGTTAATGAGATATTAACCCCAAATAAGGAAGAAGACAGGAAGGGATGAGTGTTCACAGGAAAGACTAAAGGTGTAGGATTTACCAATGGATGACCCGGCCTGATCGATCGTGTTCTCTTAGTCAGCGCTGGCAACAAGCAGAAAGACATGGGGTCCAGAGAGACCAGACAGGTATGTCACACACACACACACACACACACACACACAAACACACACACACACACACACACACACACACACACACACACACACACACACACACACACACACACACACACACACACACACACACACACACACACACACACACACACAAACAAATTGATGGTTGGACAACCGGCTCATCGTCCAGCTGGTTAGGAAGCAAGCAAGCAATTGTGCCCCCCAGGTCAAAGGTCAGTTTCATCCCAGACGCCTGACCTTATCCACAAGAAGGTGACCTCTATGTGCCGGGAGCATGTGTGTGTCTGTGAGGGTGTTGAGGACGGAAACATTTGGCTGACAGAATCTAGAAAGTCAAATGTAGTTTCTATGGAATACAAAAAATGGCTTTGTGAGTGTTTGAAGAGCAGTTAGGGTTAGGTTTAGGGTTAAGTTTAGGATTAGGTTAGGTTAGGTTAGGGTTAGAGTTAGGATTAGGGATAGGTCTAGGGTTAGGATTAGGTTTAGGCCCAAGGTTCGGTTAAAGGTAAA
The DNA here is from genome assembly GCF_040054535.1 of Antennarius striatus. Taxonomy (NCBI): domain Eukaryota; kingdom Metazoa; phylum Chordata; class Actinopteri; order Lophiiformes; family Antennariidae; genus Antennarius; species Antennarius striatus. The sequence continues at coordinate 16,401,957 of NC_090789.1, forward strand.
TTTAGAGTCAGAGTTAAATTAGAGTTTGGGTTAGAGTTATGGTTAGGATAGGGTTATTATTAGGGTTACGGTTAGAGATAGAATTATTGTTAGAGTTTAGGTTAGAGTTAAGGATAGGGTTAGGGGTTAGGGATAGGGTTAGGGGTAAGGGTAGGGGTTAGGATTAGGATTAGTTAGTGAGTTAGTCAGTCAGTCAGTCAGTCAGTCAGTCAGTCAGTCAGTCAGTCAGTCAGTCAGTAAGTCAGTCAGTTAGTTAGTTATTTAGCGGAGCGTGGAAGGCTGGAGGAATTTAACATCTGGTGAATTTATATTATTCTTAGGTGAACAATTACCAATAATTGCTATTAACTAACTAAGTTCCTTCTACCACGGTACACTGGCATCGTGCCCGGAGTACCCCCCGCCTCACGCCCTGAGACTGCCAGGATAGGCACCGGCTCCCTCGCGACCTGCGTTAGCGGATTAAGCGGGTTAGAAGATGAATGAATGAGTTCCTTCTAAAGGTCTGATTCCTATCTGTGGTGGGGACACCTCAGGTGATTACTTTAATGTTTCTAAGTTGTTCTATTTGTGAATTTGTATGTCATTTGTTTATTTATTGCAAACCAGGTTGTATAATCAGGAGCTACAGAAAACATAAGTCAATTTAAAGTGGATCAAATGAGAAACGAATAACACTGAGAATCACAACAAAAGAAAGTGAGGAGCATAGTCAGAACAGAGCAACGACTGGTGGATGGATGCTGGTACTCGTCCTCTTCTTCCTCTGTATGAGTCTCTCACTTCATCCTTCTCTTTTAATAGCTCTCTCCCCTTTTTGCTCTGTTACTCATCTGCTTGTGCTTTTTTGTCAAATTATCACCTGACCTTGACTTCTGACCCCTGTGTCAGACATACACACACACACACACACACACACACACACACACACACACACACACACACACACACACACACACACACACACACACACACACACACACACACACACACACACACACACACACACACACACACACACACATACACGGTAGCAACGTAAAGGATAAAGAAATAAATTCTAAGAGTTAATTAAATAATTTATTTAGTTAGCAGGTTAGCGCAGGTTAACCCAGTGGGTTTATAGAATTTGTTTCATCTCCCACTCAGAGCTCTGTGATGGGCTGCAGAGAACGACAGTGAAAACAGAATAAATATCTGCTTGTTTTTAATGTTGGGAATTAATAAAAATTGATTTAGATTTCATTTATTATCTCTACTATTCTTATGTTTTTGGGCCAAAAAGCACAAACAGAGAGAATGAAAGTTTAAAGTGAATTCAAATGTATGACATCATAAAATATGGAAGGAATACATATATTTTATATTTTTCATGGAGTTTTCTTTTGTCCTATTTTACCCTCCTTAGTTTATTTAAAGTCTGCTGTTTGTGGGTTAGTATTCACTGAAGAACAGCTGCACTAATTGTTCTCATTTATGCTCTTTTTATTGTCTGCTATTTTATTTCATTATTCAAATTTTGAGTGTAAATTTTTATTATTATTATAATATTCCATTCATGTGATTTTGTCTGTGTCGTGTTTCTTGTGCTTTGGCGTAATGCATCGAGTCAAAAGCCTTTCTGTGTGCTCCTCTTTTCCTTTGAATGAAACGCTCACATCCACACAGTCACCAGGAATCTCTAAGAAACTGTAGGGAATTAGGGTCAAGGTTTTTATTCATGCTAACTGTTTCCTCTCCCTGCTTTTGTGTACGCAGCAAATTAAACCCAATCAAAGGATGGTGCCTGCCGGTGGCCTCCTCCCCATCTCCCTCTGAGTCCTTACACACCAATCTCGTCATCCCAGAGGTTCAAAGATGAAGGTGAATGGGAGGGAGGAGGAGGAGGAGATGGGGATGCAAGATGAAAGTGGGATGGAAACACGCCTGGCCGAGCAGTCGGATTTTCATCTCTCCCAGTCGGTCCTCCTCTCCTCCAGCCAAAAACATTCCTCTCCTTCTTCCAGTACACCCGTTAATCCCTCACTACTCCACTGCATATGTTTCCTAATCCGGAGTTTGTGGGAGGCCCAGGACCCCCCAACCCACCTGCTACTCCTTTTACTTGGTTGCCGTAATGCCATAGCCTGCCTCCATTCTTTCCCTCTGCAGTTCTTATCGGAAAACAACAACACTAACCTGCCTACTCCCACCCGACATTTCTTTTCTTCCCATTCTCTGATTTCTGGAGTCATTTATCTCATTTTTTATTCTGTTTTATATTTTATATTCACTAATACTGTGCTTATGTGGTGGGCTTCAACATGACAAAATGGATTCATTTGGGCTCCTTATTTTACTTATGCTAACTAGATTGAAATGTACGACTTATCAAACTGGTTATCAAACTGGTGTGTCCTCTGCTTTTCTACTTCCTCCGGTGCTCATTCATTCCTTTCCTCCAACTAGCTGTCTTATTTTCTCTCAGGTGATTTCATTCTCTCTTCTCTCCCTGAGCAACTCTTGTAACACACACACACACACACACACACACACACACACACACACACACACACACACACACACACACACACACACACACACACACACACACACACACACACACACACACACACACATAGATACACAGAGAGAGAGTGAGAGAGACAGACAGGCTTTTTGTCCTGCTTCCTCGCTTGCTTTACCCAATTACTGAGTCGTATTCCTGTAGCCTTTTGTTGAGTCCTCTATGGGCACATGCCAAGTCAAGTTATTTCAGAGCGCTTTCAATGGAATTAACCCCCAAAATAATCTCCTTTTGGTCCCGCTCAAAAATGTAGAAATGGATTGAGAAAAGAGGAGAAAATTTTCAATGAACTAGCACCCTTGACACGGACTAAGCCTGTAGCTCCACACCAGAGAAACACGAGAATATCAAAAGATCACGCAGCCTATATTTACTTATAGAAGAACCACGGAAGAGTCGGAATATGAATTGTGGATACAAGCAGCGATGTAGTGCAACTTAAAGCCACCTTAGCTCAGCTTAGCCATCTATTTACGAGAATAAAAACTTTTCACCTTTTCAAGCTAACAGATGTGTCCATTATACTGTGCATGTAGTTGTGGTGTGTTTAATGCTTAGAGGTAAATTTAAAACATTTCTTTCAGTTCAAAGCTTTAAATTAAATTAAAGTTTGAAATGCAGCAATCAAAACCTTTATATATTGAGACAAATGCTTATAAACCTAACTCACTCCTTCCTGTTGCAGGAAACTGACTTTGTCCTGATGTTTAAGACAGGTGATCTGGGAGGCATTCATAGATCCAGTCTCATACCTCCTGCACACATCAGAACCATCTAATAGCCTTTAGTCCTGTTCAAATTTTTAGTTCAAACCTAACTGATCACTTCCGTACTTACTGAATGAGTTCACCAATACAGATAGCCAATGAGAGACACATCCAGGAGCATCCATTAGCTTCCAGGCTACTGTTTACAGATATTAAACGACAGACCATCTGGATCACATCTTCCCGACCAGCCACACTGATGTTTTCTCCCTATGAAGTAGGTCAATCACCACGGCAACTCCATCAGTCATTCAGTTTCCATTACACACCTCCTTGTACACAGATCTTATGAAGCATGACCTTCATTGAAAAAATGTAATAAATCCTACAGGGCTTGGTAATGCACATTTTCAAATTCTGAACTTCATGTTTAAGATTAAAAAAACATACTCAGTTCAGATTCTCATAGCCTGTGTGTTACTGCAAGGTTGGCATGCCTGTGAAATCCTTTAAAATTTTAGGAAACTTTAAATATATAGGTAGGGAGGAGGTCAAGGGTCATGCAGCCATGACTACACAGTAATTACAAGATTGTGGTTGAGAAGACAGACAAACAAATATTTCCTACAGACATCAACAATTTGGTTAGTGTTTGTGGTCTCAGTGTTTTAATAATTGTTTCTTATGCTCTCATCCACACGTACTATGCAGGAGTGTGTCAGTCCAAATTTTTGTGTCTTTGAATACGTGCCAGTGTTGCCTTCAGGTATTCACGCCAGTGTCTCCATACACATGGTGTTCATCAATACATATATATAAATATCCACGTGTGTGAGTATGTGTCAGTGCCAAGTGTCATATCGATAGGTTAATAGCTGTGATGTCAGATTCAGTAACTCTCTGATTAGTTGACAGTTCACTAATCCACACACCATCCTGAGTTATTGGCCTGGTCCATTGATTTCCAGCCTGCAAGCAAAGCCAGAAGGAACTCAGGGGTCGTAAGAGAGCCTGCTGCTATTGATTGGCCCCAGATCAACCCCACCACCACCTCCCCATAACACACACACACACACACAGACACACACAGACACACACAGACACACACAGACACAGACACACACAGACACACACACACGCGCACGCACACACGCACGCACGCATGCACGCACGCAGGCGCGCGCACACACACACACACACACACACACACACACAAAACCCATCCGCAGCCCTGTGGCATGCAGACTTAAAATACTTTCAGACTTCCTGTACACGTTCTGCGTTCCACCACCCATCTCCATCCAAGGAAGCCACCGGTGGTACTTGTGTCATGTTGTGGTGTCATCACCGTCAGTCAATTTTTTTCAGAGTGAAATATTTTTATTGACAGGTTTTATGAGTTGTATGAGGTGTCTAACATCACAGCGTCTGTCCCTCTGTTGCTGCTCTGCTCCATTGTCGATACTTTAATGTGTCTATATTTCCATGTGATCATCAAACACAAAGAAAAAAACTGTTCTGCTGACTCTAAGGATGGAAACATTTGCAGTTTCTTAAAGTGTACTTAGATGATGTTTTGAGTCACAGGGGAAATAAAACATCTAGTCTCTATTAGACAGTATCACCCAAATGACCGCGCCCACATGATTGTCTAAAACAGAAAATCAGACTTTCCATGCATTTCTTTGCTAAAGATGTGCCGCAGAGCTTATTACATTGGAGTGGTTGCACGTGGGACTTATCAGAGGCGAGAGCTTCTTATCCCAATCATCAAACCCCCCCAGCCTCTTCCTGGGGTTTTACCAAGGGAGTGTTTTCTCAGTAAGGGACCACCACCGAAAGAACCCACCACCCACAAAGCAGGCTTTAAAATTCTGCCACTTAACAAGCCAGATGGCAAAAGAAGGTGAAGGCCAAGGTGGGATCACCTCTTATGACTTCTGGCAGTGGAATTTAACCTCTGTGAGGGGGAGGGAGTGGATCTTAATGTGGGAGGGGGTCTGCTCTGCGCTGCACTGCTGGATCTGCATTTGAATGAAACTTTGTTCCTTCCATCATTTGCTGAACAGATAGTTGATTGATTTACCATTGTTTTCTTTCAGCAACTGATGAATTGATTTGTTTGCAGTTTAATATCGGAATCATTTCTGGACAGTAAATCTGCCTCGCTGTGTTTGTCTTCTTTAAACGATTCTATTTTGTCTAATGCATTATTTTCTTTACTATGTTTTTGCAGATTATTGTGAGTCATCTGGTATTGAAGTGGAGTTGGAAGGTGCAATAGGTGGATTCAATCTTATAACTCTCCAGGCCGTTTAGATGGTAAATTCTCTTGATCCATAAGAACATCTAGACCTAACATGTCCTGTAACACCTCAACCCCGTCTCCACGTCTCGCTTTGGCCTCTGTGTGAGCATTGGGTTGGGGTGGGGTGGGGTGCGATTGGGGGGTTGTTAAACATTTTTCTCCCATCTTAATTGTTTTGACTTGTGCCATCGGCATCCCGATTAGGCCCCATTGATTTCCCACTGCTAAGTGCATTGATTTCTACATTTCTCATTGATCCCCGCTTCTAAATCTACCCACACACATGCTCTGTGTCTGCCGGTTTCTCTCTGCGAGCACCACGCACGTCGAGCATGAACGTGTGTGTGTGTATGCGTGTGTGTATGTGTGTGTGTGCAAGTGAGAGAGAGAGGGAGAGAGATGGAAAGTGAGTGAAAGACAGTAAATGAGTAAAAATGACAGAAAAAATAGATTTGAGTTAATAGTTACAAAAAGGATTAGAGTATGAGGGTATTTTCGCGCACGCACGTGTGTGTGTACATGTGTGTTTGTGTGTGTGTGTGTGTATGTCAGAGAGAGAGAGTGCGTGCGTGTGCACGTGTGTGTGTGTGTATACTCCATCACATAATTGACATACACTTGAGGGAGGACTTTTTAATACCAATGTTGAATTTAGTAGATTTTTTGGGTTTAACTGTTAAATATTTTAACTGAATTTTAAATTTCAAATTTTACAATAAATTTTAGATGCTGTTGTGTTAAAATGATAAATGTAATTGTAGCATCTGAAGTTCTGTGTCAATAAATATCAGAACACATGATAATTTTGGAAATACCTTTCACTTTTTATAATTGTAATATTTTTGCAGCTATGACTGTCACACACACACACACACACACACACACACACACACACACACACACACACACACACACACACAAACACACACGCACGC